>NC_056728.1:756242805-756305305 GCF_019279795.1 Protopterus annectens | reverse complement strand
CAGTTTCTCTGTATTAATTTGAGGCACCCATTTACTGTACATCCTTATGTTCAATTCATTTTTATAGTTATGGCAATAGGCAGAGGCATACAGACCTATGAACAGTATTGAATAAATACATCAAGCATAAAAATACACATATACAAAGATTTATATGAAGAGGGTGATTTTATGGCAGTAGTGAAAGGTCATTTAAACTGTAATTAGGTACGGTGATAAATTCACCTCGTTGCTTAGGAAATTCCTGAGAGTATCTTTTCTTTAAAACTGACAACAGGACTGCATATAAAGATTGCTTGGCCCACATAATCTGCACTTTAACAATGGCTAAGCTCTCTCCGTATTCTAATTTACATTTAGTTTCTTCTTTCACATCACTAACTTTCATCTCTGTTCCACACCACCTTAAAATGAAGCATTGCTGGACTCAAACTCGCTGTTCTTTAGGAATTATTCACACCTTTAACATATCTAAAATTCTCTACTACATCTCTTTTCTGTAATTTCCTCAGAGACCAACTTATACCTCAAATTCTGCATTCACCAAAAAAATCCTGCTGAAAAAGGTTTTATATCAACTTCAAAGTCACATCAACTTGAAAAGGGGAGAAATTCTTCCAGAAAAGGAATTACTTCCAGCACAACCTCAAGCAACTGAAGGTCAAGCATTTAACCTTTGTCCACCATTAGAGTAAAATGACTTCCATTATGAAGTATTATGATTAGGCCTCCTTTTCTTGTGTATATTTTTGGAGATGTTAGCAGAATTTGCAGAAGTGCATACTAATGAGTGGAGGGCAGACCATGTCTTTTTTGTTGGTGAGGCAGTAATATGCATCAAAACTGGTAGAGCAAGTGTTATGGAAAAGTTTGTAAAGGGAGTTTGCAGTATTGGTAAAATGTTCTAAAACACAGCAGCTTAAATGTGATATACAAAATGCAAAAAAAAAACAAAAAAGCAGAAAGCAAACTGCATTACTAATACTGGAGGAGGAAAAGGTATGCAAGTGGCATTACTAGATGGCAAAGTAAGAGGCAGTACTGACATACACAGGAGGGGGCGATGGCAGTACTGACATACACAGGAGGGGGCATCGAGCAGAAAAAAAATTATTTCCTAGTTATGTAGCCATAGGTAAGGCATTATGTAGAGTGTCATGGGTATTTATGGAATGTCACTTTCAGTAGGATATAAACTGCACAGAGGCAGTATCAATAAAGGGAGAACACAAATCATATAGTGTTTTAATCAATTAAAATATAATGAAAGACTACAGGAGATTAATGTGTACAGATTTATGAGTCAGCAAAGCTCGACTAGACAAAGGTTCAACTGACCAAATACAACCCAAACAGAATTCATCCTACTGAAAATTTTAAAATACATTTTTTTTGTGGGATCGGAGGGTGGGACAAGGCCCCTGCAACACTAATGTATGAGCTGACCATATATATATATATATATATATATATATATATATATATATATATGTATATATATATATATATATATATATATATATATATATATATATATATATATGTGTGTGTGTGTGTGTGTGTGTATAAACATTGGTGCAGATTCAGTTAAGCCTACATGGTGAGCTAACATGGTAGCACACCGATTTGTATTCAGTTAGTGGCTCTACATGGTGTGTAGATCCCCGCAAACACGGTAAACATTGTGTCATGCTAATTACAGCATAAGGAGCTGAACTATATGCTAATCAACCAATTAAAGATGGAGGAGCTATTCAACAAGTATACCTTCAGTGCAGGTTTTGGCCATGCATTCCAAAACCTATTGGAATGGAGCTACAGAAAGTACTCTACACAGAAATAATGTTTGGTGCTGCTGTTCTCTTCTGCGTGTGTATGTACAACAGCCCCCAGGTCTGTGCTGCTGCTAATAGACCGTGGCCAGGAAGGAGAAGGGAGTTTAGACCCCATTTAACTTTTCATGGTCTGCATGAAGTGGAAATTATAAAGCACCATAGGGTGAATAAAGACACACTACAGGAACTCCACAACCTTTGTCGTTCTCAACTAAGAGTAAGGGTAGACCAAGGGAAACCAATACCTGTGAAGGCTGAAGTATGTGTAGAACTTAGAAACCTTCCAGAGACCAACAGGGAACAAGTTGGGGGTGTCACAGGCATCGGAATCAGGATAGTCCAAATTCATCCAATGTTATATCCATCTTCATATTACACTGTTGAGGAAGAGGATAGTTATGTTTTTTTTCCTAATTCCCTCCTTCAAATTCCTATATTGCTTCCTCTTTGTTCTTCCCCCGGCCTGCCCCCCATTTCACCACTTCTCTGTCTGCCCCATTTTCACACCTTTAATATGGTCAAAAAATAGAATCACACACCACACCACACACATGGCAGAAATGCCCCTTAATAAAGTTCTTCACTTTTTGTCTTCTGTATGTGTGCAGAGTCTTGCATCATGCATTAGTGCTGAATGAAGATGAATGGTTCTTTGTGTTCCCTGGCATAGTACAGATACCTCCACACAATCCTATTTAAACTCTCTGCACTGAAGAAACAAACAATTAAATCAGAGTAGAGGCATGAATATTAAGTATTTGTCCATCATTTATTTAGACTGACGAATATACAAAAATGCAAATCCGTATGTGTAATTTGCATAAATGAATTGACTGATGTTCATTTTTATACAGTACTTCACTGTAGTTATTGCCTTACACATTTGCAAAAATTATCACATTTACTTATGTAATGCCATCCTGAAAACACGTGTAAAAAAATTAGATTAAGCTAGATTCAAACCCTGTGTCATTTGTACTCAAAATATGAACTGCCTGCTCTTATACCTGCTGCTACAGAAAAAGCTAGGCAGCAGGTGTTTTTCTTATACTCAGTACTGTGCATTTGCACAGAGGAAGGCAAACTAATAAAATTGTTACTATTTTCCCAATTAAGCAGAGACCTGTGTTGGCTCATCGCTTAACTCTGCACAAACAGGGAAGGCAATAGTAATAGTACTTAATGTCATAAAAGTTATAACACAACATTTCCAATATAAGCTGCAGTAGAAACATCATATTATCTCTCAGCTATTTCTACCATAGACTATATGCACAAGTACTTCTCAAGTTCAAGTGATATTCATTAAATGTGAATCTCGCATGAGCAAACAGTTTGCCATTGATCACGCAAATGAATTGCTTGGGGGTGCACTATGTAAAGAGCTGATTGTCATGTATTACTATAGTTCCTGCCCAGTAAGGCATCATCCTATTAAAATCCATGTAAAAACACAACTAAAGGGATGGCACTTGTTACTGATTGAGCACATATTTAGTCAGACTCATGTGTGCCCTGCACCCATCAGTTAAAAATGGATATGTCAGTAGTAGTTCCCAAATGTCAACTACACTACAAAAATTAATAGCATAAGTGCATTGTTACATCATCTAAAGTGTTATACTGAGAATAGACAATGAGATTGTTTTATACACATTTTAATGTGGATGTCAATCACAAGTACGAACATGTACATACACAGTTGCATCCATGTTGCTCACAAAACATGAGTGTGTGTGTGTGTGTGTGTGTGTGTGTGTGTGTGTGTCTGTGTGTGTGTGTGTGTTTGTGTGTATGTGTGAGACTGTAAGTGTGTAATGAACATAACATATTGAGAAACAGGTGCATATGTCTAAGTTCAACATGCATTCCTGATAACATATTGCATCTAGTTTGAGACGCTGTCTTTTAAAGTATACATATACATTGGAACCACAACAGAAAATCCAGATTCCACACTTTGCACACCATTCTCATAATAGGATATGTTACCCACACTATATAATGATGTCAATTTCTATAAAGACCAGTATGACAAGGCAAAAGCATACTTCAGGGATGGTGGAATTATTAACTACTGTGTTCTGCAAATGCGAACAAAATAGTTAGGTGCGGGTTAACTTACCACAACAGCCACATTATATGCATGTCTGTATGTACATGTAAGTGTGAGTGCATAGTCAGAAGAGCGTGACTCTGTATCCTACTGTCAGCAGCTCAGTCTCATGGAGAACAAATATTTAGTCATACATGCCTACACAGCCATTTCATAAATTCCTCCCAACATCTTTTCCCAAACATACAATAATGATGTCATCTACTATAACTTGCCAAGCAACAGTGTAAAAGTCAGACTTGCGCTATGGTGCTTGTATTAAGTACTGAAGTCTCTAGCTTGTGTAACTAGTTGGGCAGGGGTTCTAATCTTGCTGCAATACACTGGGTATTGGTGTGTGTGTGTGTGTGTGTGTGTGTGTGTGTGTGTGTGTGTGTGTGTGTGTGTGTGTGTGTGTGTGTGTGTGTGTGTGTGTGTGTCTGATCCACAGATAGGTAGGGGTTCTAATCTCACTGCAGTCAAATGTTTGTGTTCAGTTAGTTCACATTTTAGAACAGCATGTGAGACATTCCTACTATCATCTTGTTCTCACCAGACACTGCTGATTTCATGAGCTACAAAGTATTGTCTGACATTATGAAACCCACACCTGTGCTGTGGCGCTTGTGTTAAATACTGTTTTCTGTAGATAGGCAGGGGTTCTGGACTCAGTGCAATCAACTGGTATGTCTGTGAATGTGTTTGTGTTCAGTTAATTCACATTCAAGAGAAGATTGTAGAATAGCATGTGAGACACTCCTATTACCATCTTCCCATCAGACACTGCTGATGTTATCAGCTATAAAGTGTTGTCTGACACTATGAAAGCCAGACTTGTGCTGTGGCACTTGTTAAGTACTGTGATCTGTAGATAGGTAGGGATTCTAGTCTCATTGCAGTCAACTGGTGTGTGAATGTTTGTGGTCAGTTAGTTCACAAGTCTAGAGACCATTTTAGAACAGTATGTGAGACACTGCTACTACCATCTTCTTTTCACCAGACACTGTTGGTGTCATCAACTATAAAATGTTGTTTGATGCTATAAAAACCAGATTTGTGCTATGGTACTTACATTAAGTTCTGTGTTCTGCAGATAGGTAGTGGTACTAGTCTCACTTGGGTCAACTGGTGCATGTGTGTGTGTGTGCATGTGTGTACGTGTGTGTGTGTGTGTGTGTGTGTGTGTGTGTGTGTGTGTGTGTGTGTGTGTGTGTGTGTGTGTGTTCATTAAACAATTGGTATGATGACAATTTTAGAATGGCATATGAGTGCCTCAGCTATGTCAGACACTCCTCAGAACATCTTCTTGTAACATATATTGATGATGTCATCCTGCATAAAGTGTACTCTGACAGTATTTAAGCCAAACTTATGCTGTGGCAGTAACATTAAGTTCTGTGTTCTCCAGCTTCTTTAAGTAGATATTTAGGGGTTATAATCTGACAGTGGGGAACTTGAGGGTATATATATATATATATATATATATATATATATATATATATATATATATATACACACATATATATATATATATTAAAATAATATTTCTGAGACAATTTTACACCGATATGTGATTTCACATCCATGTCAGACACTCCTTCCAACATCTTCGTCTCATTTTACAATGATGTTATCATAATCTATAAAGCGCAATATAACAGTGTTAAAGTCAGACATATATGGTGGTGCTAGTGTTACATTGTATGGAATCCAGCTTCTATACCTAGACAGGTATAATGTCCAAATCAGACCCAGTCTATTGTTGTCTGTATGGTTGGTGGTAAATTACGGTCATTGTATGATGTTTTGAATCATTTTTCATTTCACTACCACTAAGGGTAACCTTTAATGTAGCCCCATAAATCCAACATCCCCATTTTCCATCTGGTCACATGCCATCCTTTCTGTAGAGGAGCAGATGTCCTCATCTCAAAGATGAATCCACACATCATGAAGCAGAGTCCTTCAATGAGTCCCTGCAAGCCATCTCTGGACCACTGGATTTGTGATTGCAAATTCTATCATAGGGTTGTGCACATGTCACATACAGATAAAAACAGTATGTAATGCAATCAAACAGATGCACGCATACACATAGCCTTACTATCTTCCATCATATAGATATAGCAAGTTTGGTTTAAATGGTATAATAATGGCTAGAATTTTATGTGATATTGGTTGTTAACTTAGTAATGTCCTATGACCCTATGAACATTTGACATGTTGATATGTGCTATGCTGATGTGTGTATGTACGGTAGACCTACAAAAAAAGTATTACAATGTGTGATGTGAGGTAATGTATTGATGGCCATTGCATTAAAGTCATACTGATTACACGGGCACATACGTCTTGCTTCATCCTCACATTCTAATGCTGTGATATGCACAGAAATATCACACGTTTTGATTCAACTACAACCTTGTGGAATTCATTGCATGTGCAGTTGTGTTGCTGTTCCTAAGGGTTGTTGAAGTGGTCACCAGCACCATTGTGTTACTATCAGCATTTGTGTCAGTAACTGTTCTGCATGAACCACAACCTGCTCATTTTTAATGTGTCCATATATGGTATCAGGTCTCTGAAACACAGCTTTTCAATGCAAAACACATAGGCATATGTTGTCCAATATATGTAATTATGTGACATTGGTGGTATTGTATGACTGTGTGAACAGTAGCACTGTGTGGCATGTGATGCATAACCAAGGTTGTATTCAGAGTTGTCACAAATCATTTATTTAAATAAGTATAACATTTTAAGGAGAATACACAACTAAACACATTCATTCTCAACCCCATTTCTCATGGGGTTGAGCTGTCACTTCAACAGTGACAATCATCAAGAGTCAAGGTTTACACCGCCAAGTGGCTAATCCTGGGTGGTAGTTCATCGATTCCACATAAACACACACTCACAATTAGGACCAATTTAAAATGCCCAATCCACCTGATGCATGTCTTGGGAACGTGGGAGAAAACCAGAGCACCTGGAGGAAACCTAAACGAACACAGGGAAGACAGGCAGACTCCACACTGAAGACATCCCAGCCAAGAAATGAATCAGGGAACCTCTTGTTGTGAGGTGACAATGCTATCTGCTGCACAACTGTGCCACCAGCCATACCCAACTGGAGAAAATAGACAATCTGCTAGCTTACAGTTTGTCTCTCACTTCTCCCACTGTCACAACCATCAGTCAAAGTATACATGCAAACATTACTCCGTTTATTTCCTTAGGACAGCAGCTCATCTGTGTGCTGTCTAGGGATAAAAACACAGAATCAGTGGGCCCTGACAACATCCCAGATTGCCTATTCCATGATTTAAAACCTGAATTAACAGACACAGTTGGATCCCTACTTAAACACAGCCTCCAGACCGCCTATATTCTGGCAGAAGGGTGTACAGCAACAGTCATCCATCTGAACAAGGGGATTTTGACTCTCCTCATCTGTGAGGCAGACCAGCAACTCATCATGGACCTTATCAAAAAGGACACAGGTAACCTCCTGACTATGTACCCAACCCATTTTTGATTTGTTAAGGCTACAACATGTCTATTAAATCTGGTTGATAATTTCAAGGTCACCAAAGGCATGCATGAAGAAAAGACTGTTATCATTCATAATTTGACCTGGTCAAGCCATTTGACACAAATTTGCACAAGTGTGCATAAACACCTATGTCACTAAGTAGGTAGCCAACTAGATCACAGACAGGACACATAATGTCAAAGTGTGTGAAGTCAACACTAGCTAGAGTCCAGTGTTCAGATCTGTACCTTAGAGTTCCATACTAGGCCCTTTCCTGTTCAGTATTTAAGTCTCATAAGTCAAGACAAACTCAGACATCCTTTTACTAACCAGCTTTGTGGCTGACTGCAAATTGTGGACAATCACTGAATCCAAGAGTGCTATTGATATACTGCAGAAAGTATTAAGACACACAAATGATTTTTGCCAGAGCCATGGAGACACACTAGATGAACAAAAAGCATGATTAGCTCCTTTCTGAAAGAAAATACACAAGCTAATTACAATAAAGACAGCACACCTCTATGAGCAGACTAAGTAGTACGTAACCTGTGTACTCAGGTAGACAGTAAGTGGAACTTCCACCAGCATGTGACCCTAATGGTGATAGATCCCTTGTATGTAGCACAACTCCTGAGTATAGGCAGGACATCCACATCAAAGGACATTATAGTCCCATTGTTCTCAGCCCTCATCACACCAATAACTGAGTACAATGCACACTTTTTGCATGTATCTCACCACACATCTTCCAGGGATTATTTACTCAAGTGCATTACTTTGGCTACCGTGAGCTTCCACGCATCTTTTTGGTTATACATAAGTACTCTTTGTGATGCATAACCACTAGGGGTTAACAGAGCAGTCTTCCCTTCAAGGTGTTCTACAAGATGCATGTGTGATATGTCTTCCTGTGATGCACCCAGTAAATTCACAGCTCATCGACAACACTGATAGCATGGGTTACATTTGTGCAAGTGTGGATTGTGGCACGTATGTGTCATGCAAACCTCTCAAATAGTAAGGATTGCTCATATTTTAAAATACAGATGTAACAGCGTCCCTCATAATATCTTCAAAGGTGGTCATGTTTGAGGAAGGTGTGCTTGATTTCCCTTATAGATTAATGACAAGTCATTACAGTTGTACAAGTGTGTAAATGCAGAACACGTATAATAACTTACAATTACACATTTTATGTCTATGACGCAGATTAATTGTGGTATTATTCTGATATTGTCCATGACTGAGCATGCTTCGATCTACTGTTGTCCATGAGCCTGTTGCTATGTGTCCTGATTGGTTGAGACCTGTACTGAAATTACATTCATACTCAAGCAACTCATTTTGCACATCTTCACAATATGCACATACCCCCTATTGTATATACTGCCCTTGATAAATGCCCTCTCCGGTGATCATGTCAGGGTGCTTATATCACAAACAATAATTTCCAGGGATATGTGACCTTATCTGACAACCACATAATATACAGTAACAGTGTGATGATATGGATACACCCACAGAGGAGGTGTAAACAGCAGCATGTACTTTATTATGTACATATATGCTTACTGTTCATACTACAACTGCCTTGTCTTTGCAGTGTATGCACATTGACATGCCCTTATCTGGTGTACATTACCATGTTTCACTTGCCCTCTTCCCCTTTCTTCATTCCTGCCATTCGCGTCCGTGGCTCTCTTCAATACACACACTTCCCCAGACTAGTGTATTTATAATGCTGTCTACCTACCCTTGATGATTTAGTATGCCAAAAACATGTTTGTATTGTACTTTGCACTGAGTACACTTTCTATAATGTGTTAGTACTACAGTCATTGCCTTAATTTTAGCCCTGCTAGTCATTCTGGCTGTCTGTACAATCTTGCAGAATGAGTTTGCCCATAGGTAAACTTGTCTACATGTCTAAATGTTTGTGTTGATTTACACAGTTTCCTGTTGCCGGCCATGAAACCTCACTTGTATCCATGTAAGTGCAATGTGCAGCATGCACATGCAATTAGCCATGCTGCTCATCACACAAAAACATAAACTCCATGTGCACTTTATGTTAAGCCTACATGGAGTTTATTGAATTCCCAGAATTATGTTTTCACCAACACCAAAAATGTAAAAATAGTAGAAACAAAAGGAATTATTTCTGGCAAACATTTGGAAATGGCATTGATAGTTATTTCACCACTGAAATGAACCTGACCAAAAGGAATTTCATCTAGTCTGCAATCAGTGAGGTATATGGAAGCCATGTTTGAGTAAGGACTTGCTGGGGAAAGATTATGAAAAATGAAGTAACTCACTGAAATCTACAGAGTCCAAGAAGATGAATTATTTGAAGAAAAGATATGTATGTGAACAGGAATGCACAATTTAACTATATAAGCCTGAAGGCTCAAGGCAAACATAAGGATTTTTTTTTCATAGAAAGGATGGTAAATAATTAGAACAGTCATCCTGACTAGGTAGCAGGATTGAAAGCAATTACAGAATTCACGGAGGCTTGGAAATATTTTACATAATGCTTATGTTGTTTACAAAAAAAGAGAAATAAAGAAAGAAAAACTTATGATTAAGTAGCACAACCCCATGACACAAAAGGTCAAAGCCCTGCATGCACCCCAAAAGACCCTTGTTCAACTATAGTCACTCTCTCTCTCTCTCTCTCTCTCTCTTAAGAGAGAGAGACTGGACAGAGGAGGAAGAGAACAGTGCACACCAACTCACCCAACATGGGGTGAAGGAGAGTGCTCATCTTGGTACATTGACAACATCTGTAGCAGTGTAGGTGTATCTCTTACAGAAAAAAATCCTAGCATGTCCACACTGCCAGGAGACTTCATGGCAGTGTACATGAACATACCAAGAGCAGTTATAGTGGAGCATACAAGCTGCCAGTGAAGTAGGGATTAGATACTTTGCAGGATCTGCAAACTGTCTCATTTCCTAATACCTAACCGCTCACCTTTACTGGAAAAAGAATGGGCATGAGGGCTCTTCCCCCAATAAAAGAACAAATGGATCTTTTGAGTACAGGAAGAGGAGCCATTGGGCCAATCCTGTGAACTTAAAAAATAACTAACAACGTTTGATTACATAGTATATGCAGTTTATCCAGAAGGTAGGGAACTGGACATACTTGATGGCCCATGTGGTTCGTGGATAGTTTTTAATAAGGGGAATAAATCTACCATGACCAACATGAGACTGTAATTACCATTTTCTTTCTGTACATATAGGTGTTAACATTATTGTCTATGAACCCCATAGCACTTTCATTCTTCAACACGTCAGTACATTCTGGCATATTTCCAAGCTCCTTATTGTTTGGACATCTGCTTGTTTGATCTTGTCACATGCCTTTACAAAGTTCTTCTTGTTTGTATTCACTGCCACATGTGGGACTAAGGTGGCCAGTCTGCAAAGGATTGTACTTCAGTCCTTTGATAGAAGTCTGTTTCATGAATTCTTGCTGACCTGCATCCTGTGTCCTCTGCTATCTTGGTATGAAGGATTTCTTACTGACTGCTTCCTGGTTTCTGAGGAATAATCATATATGCCCTTTCAGTTTTGATTTTTAAATTTTTATTTAAAAAAATAGCATATTAGCTTCTGAATATATACCCAGTTTCCCGTTTACTACAGTGATGGAGCAGATGCCCAGTTCTATGATGATGGTATTTGTACAAAAGTTATAAATGCTGGCTATATTTGTTCCCCTGCCAGCTGAATATCACTGATGTCAGTTATGGTACATACATGGTGTATATAGTGTACCATAGAATAATAGGGACCAGGGAAATGGGCAGAAATATGGAAGAAATGTGACAGAGAAAGAGAGAGAATAGTGTGTGTATATTTGTCTGTATAGTGAAGCAGGGGAAAAAGAATAATTGTGTATAGGGTGATATGTCAGTGTGAGATGTTTAGGCCAGATCAAGAAGAACCTTTGAATAATGTGTTTCCACATTTACCAAAAGGACCTTGCACTAACAGGTTAAAGGCAAGGTGGAGTGCCCCCCCCCCCCCTCCATATTACCACACTGTAACTACTGCCATCTGGTGGCTGATAAGCTCAAAGTAAATACCAGCCATTGTGCCATAAGGTCTCAGACCAAGTAACCTTTACCCTCAGATGTCCCACCTTTGATCTGGTCACTGCTGAACAAGCATTTTACAAAGCTACCACTGCTGTTTGTAACTTGGTTCATTCACATACAAAGAATTCTTCACATGTTTCATCAAAGTTTGAAGCTAATTATCTTAAAAGTGTTTCAGATGAGGCCTGAACCCATTTGTGCAGAAACCTAGGTTGAGTTGTGATACTTCTTATAACTAATTTCTTACTATTTCCAGTTACATGCTGCTAAGTCACTTCGGTTTAATGCTCTTCATAGCCCCTACTTTCAATTATTTTTTTTTTCATTTTCCCTATAATATATTTAAGCTTAATATGTATATTGCCTTTTTGGATATAGTATGCAATATGAGTATTTTAATTTGTCATTATTAATTGTTTTGACTCATGGCTGAAATAACCTTAGGCCAATTCACTTAGTTATCAAGTAATCATTCCAATAAATAAATGTGTAAACAAAGAAACAAACAAAGAATCACTGATGTCGCAGATCACCACTCTTTTGTAAGTAGCAGGCAAAAGGTATAAAAATGAGAAGGACAGCAGCACTAGGCACATCTTACAGGCCCCATGCTTGGATGTTTTGGTCCATGTCTCCCCCCACCATCACTACCACTATTCACTAATGTCCTTACTATTCATTTCTACCGCCCGTGTTCAGGGACTTGAGAGTTTGACATTGCAGCTGTCATCCAACAGAATTTAGAAAACTTTTTTATGTTGCCCAAAGGGCACAAAACATAGTGTAACATCTGTTATATTGGCTTCAGTACTAGGGTGTGTAGGTGCACAGTTCCAGCCGGAATGCACACATCCTCCTTGAGAGGCTCATGTTTCCTGAGTCACAGATTACAAAAGCTGTAGTCCTAGGACTGATGAGTGATTTAGCTGGATCTATTAGAGTGGGAGTCTGTCTGCACCAGTGGGTGATGCAGCATCAGATGTTCATTGCCATCCCTCTTTTTCGGACTCTTCCAGATCTTGGGCTGTTAGTCAAATCCACTTCTTCTGGAGCATAGCAATGGAGAAAACCTGTAAAGAACAATGACAGCTTCAACCTAGTTTGTGGGACTGTTTACCGTATAGCTTTACTGACACTGCAAACATGCTTATATTAATGTCATACCCTTTCTTCCTGTTGTTCTTTTTTTTCTCATATGTTTGCTGAACATCAGTTTCCATATATTTCTTTTTGTCCCCAAAAAATTTATTTATTTTAGAGCATGAAGTAAATACAACTATACAATATTTTAAAATAAACAAATCTATAAATCACACCTTAAGTTGTTTGTATAAATCCATGCTTTTGACATTCTTCTAAATATATTTTTCTAATGGCAATTTCAATTTATTTTCCATATATTTTTGGCCTGTGAACAAGGCAATCAAAACATTTTGTCCATACTTCCTTGCTGTTATTACCCCATGGCTTGTGTGGTCCCTTTTAAATCATGGTAAAAGAGGTTCATATATTTATTAATTATGAGTGATTTCAGGGCCAGAGCTGTCTATGTGTGATAATTTTGTGTACCTTGTTTTACTCATATTTGATTTTAGCTTTAGTTGTGTTTGTGTGAAAATCTCTGTATAACATTTTTCCTTTTTCTAAGCCAATTCTGCTGTAGGCCGAGCCTAGAAATGGTTCACTTAGATCAGTACTGTACCTTACTTAAGAAATTAAATAAACTATAAATAAATAACGTGATGGAAAAGTAATTAAGGGAATTGTTGTCTAACAAACCTGTTAATAAATATTTCAATTTGTCTTGTGAAGAATGTGCTGCTTTAAATAGAATTACTAATGATGAAAATATTGCATTATTAAAAGCAGATAAGGGTAATTCTATAGTAATTTTTGATAAAACTGCATATTTAAAGGTTATGGCAGAAATTTTACAGGATGTGCATTATTATAAAGAAGTTTAAGTTTTATCAAAAAATCTTACAGGTTTGTTGATTCTATGATAGAAGAATGGTTATGCGAAGGTAAGATTACAAGTAAAAAAGCTGTTTTTTTTCATAGTTAATAACCCCACTATCAGACAAATTTTTCTGGTCTGCGAAAGTTCATAAAGTGTTGGAATGTCTGCCTTTAAGACCGATTGTTGCTAGTGGAGGTTGCAAAGCTGAGGCTATGGCAATATATGTTGACAAAAAGTTACAAAAAGTGGTAGAGTTAGGTGGGGCTTTTATACATGATACATTTGCTTTTGC
Source organism: Protopterus annectens (assembly GCF_019279795.1). Lineage (NCBI taxonomy): Eukaryota > Metazoa > Chordata > Ceratodontiformes > Protopteridae > Protopterus > Protopterus annectens. Next base: position 756,291,470 of record NC_056728.1, on the reverse strand, counting down.
TAAATGTATTAAAGACAGAGAGGTATAAGAAAATGATTGTTTGGTCACTGTGGACATAAATCTTTGTATACCATGATACCCAACACTATTTGGGCAGATTTTATTAGGATGGAGCTGTTGGAATCTTATATTATATTATAAAGAAAATGAAGTCTCATTATTGTTAGAAATATTAGACATTATATTGTCTTATAATTATTTGAGTTTTAATTTTTTTTTATTAATAAATAAATGGAGTAGCTATGGGTGCCTCTATGGCCTCAGCTACGCCAATCATGGGAAAAATTGTTTATGAGAAAAAAATATATGTATGTCAAACATAATATTGTTGCAGGGCAGTTAAAAAGACTAAGTGGCTTGAATGACTTGACTGACTATGATGACTTATTTGTTGATGAAATTATCCTGAAAAAATGGTTAGAGAAAAATAAGAGGAGGTTAAAGAAAAGAGGGCAAAAAATAAAAGTATTAACACTGGAACACTCTTTAAACAGAAAGCCAAACAATATGAAGTATGGATGGTTGTCCCGTACTCTCTTGATAGAAAGCATATAAAAGGTTTATTCAAAGATAATTGGAAAATTTGAAGCAGCTTTCCTGAGATAAGAAATATAGTGGGAGATGAACCGATATTTATAAACAAGATAGGTAAAAACTTTAAAAGTATTTTCCAGGGCAAAGTAAAATATATTAATCAAAGAAAAGAAAAAACTTGGAAGTGTTTAAACTGTGAATTTTGCAAGTTAGTTTATAATGGTCCAACAGAAATGTATATTAATAATGTCAAAATACAAGTGTATAATGTGAATATTTGCAAAAGTAAATTTGCAGTTTATTTATCCATTTGCTCAGAATGTGCTTATATTGGTAGAACTAGTAGAGAGCTGTATAAAAGAATGAAAGAACTTATACATGCAGTGCAAAAAGGAGATGTTAGCAATGCTTGGGGAAAGCATTATTGTTACACCAAATGTAAAGGGACACCTACATTTATGTTGTTAAACAGGGTTTTGAATTTTGATAATAAGTTAGAGGCAGAGGAGGAATTAGACTGGAAAGAATACACGTGGATACTTAGGTTAAATGCTAGTCACCCCCCAGGCCTTAATGATAAAGAAAATTTCAAGGTTTATTTAAAAAGAAGGAAATTAAAGCATTAACATACAAACATGCTGTTGTAAGTATTATGTAAAATTGTTTCTATATTGAAATAATTTCATGAAATCATTTAATGATGTTTTTTACTGTTTTTCAGTGAAGTTAGGGCATTGTTACTTATGAAGAAAGGTTCAGCAATTGTGATTATTGACTTACTGATTTTATAATTATTCAATCTATGAGGTAATTAATTAGATGAATGCTTTTATAAATGGCCGATGTCTTTTACCTTATTCAGTCTGAAGAAGTCTAAAACTAGACAAAAGTGTTTACTGAATAAGTTGCCATTGTGTTGGTTTATTAAAGCTGTGTTGTGACGATTTTGCTTGGAATTTTTGCTGTGGTGCTGTGTTGTTGAATTTCCGTGCTACTACCAAATAAATAATTGGCTCTTGGACAACACACTGTCTACTAGAGCAGTATGTAGGCTTCCAAACATGCATCACCCGTGTTACTACTGAATCATAGCATCATAGGTAGTTAGTAGGCATGTGCTTGAGAAGGTCAGTGAGGGGCCTAGCCCATTCTCCCAGTTTTCCAAGAGCACTGTCTGCTTACGTGACTTGCTCAGAGACACATAGTAGGTGAGTGGAGGCTAAGGGAATCAAACCATGGAATACAGGATGCAGCACATTACAATGCCAGACGTGACTTACCAGTCCTATGTATGTGGCTGACCTAGTGAAAACTGGTGCTGACTTAGCCTGTGCTAGAAGCCACCAGTTTGGTAGTTCCTGCAGGAGGGGTGAGCCAATGTTAGCAACTCACTTCCGACCCTCTCTGGTGAACTCATCCAATAGTCAGGTCTATACTACTCCACTGTACAGATTTTCACAGAATGTCCAGATTTTTCCCTCATATTTTTGGCTTGTTACTCATAGAATTGTGATTTCTTTTTTGGCAAATGATTGCCACATCTTTGAGGACAAAAGTCAGAAAATAATGACAGACATTTGAGATTCAGACTTAATACCTTTCAGAAAATTCATGGTAATGCAAAACCTGTTATTCTATCAACTTTCTAAGTTTGTAAGAGCAATATTTAAAAATTGTTCCTATTTTGGGCCTTTGTCCCACCATTATTTATGTGTTTGTCCAGATTTCTTGTGCTAAGAGGTTGAGAGGTATGGTCAGGTCACTAATCAACCCTGGGCCATCTGGGTCACACTGTGTGCCATACAGCTACCTTTTCTTCCCCTACTTTTGTGTAAGCAAATAACTCTTAAACACCTTGTGGGTTATTTTTTTTTTCTAGCTTGATACATAAAAGTTTTATCATGTGGTCCAGCAGTTAGTTTTGGTGTCTTAAATTATTCCTTCAAATTGAAAAGTTCACCATCCCCCTATTTTCCCTTCCTTTTGCAATCCTCAGTCTGCTGGCATTATAGCAGTAACCTTCTGTATGATGTGCCTGTATGACCCCACCAATATCCAGGTCACCACCTTTATCCTTGCAGAAAAAAGAACACTGATCAGTGCTTTTTGATCAGAGAAAGGGCATTTTTAGGAATTTTCTACCACAGTTTAGACATATTCTCATGCATTGACTAAGAGTGTGATATTATTTTCTGAGTCACCTCTGAAACCTTCCCCATCATCGTTGCCTCATACCGGACATGTCACTTTACTTTCCATGACACATTCACTGTGCTGCTGTTTGCTTCTCTTTCAGGGTGGTTGTTTGATAAGTTACAGCTAGTGATCTCTAAGACCTCTGTATGCCTGATGACTATATTTCCTTCTCATACTACCTAATGTTGCAATAACATGAGCTTTTAGGTTAAAGCACCAAAGTTTAGCCAGGAACAAGCCGTTTCAGTAGTACAATCCTGTTGTTTTGGAAGCTAGACCACCATTTGCCAATGATTTCAAATCCTTGACCCATGCATCTATACCATAGTAGTTCATCAAACTGATTACTGAGATACGTTTCTACAAATTAGCAGCCTTTTTGTGATGGCCAGTGTAAGTGTCATTTATTAAAAGTCTCTGTAAAATAAAAACAAAAACCTGTTATAAGACTGAAAAAAGTTCAGAATCCACTTTTGCATTTTGTTATACACTACTGCTAAACCAACTGTGTTTTGTTCCACTGTACTGTGTGTTACCACCTTAATGACTGCTCTAAGGCTGTTGTTAGTCTCAGTAAAATGTGTGTATGGAAAGGTTTGAATGGGGGTATGATTCTACTTTAGACAATGTTATACTGGATGAGGTAATCATATTAGCAGATAATTTTATCTGTGTAATGCTATTGGCAAAAGAACAAGCTTATACACAAGTTGTGTATTAAAGTTACCCTCAGTAATGTTGCAACTGAGTATTTGGGAGGTGCTTTTAATACGGAATACACAGGCCAGATATGTGAATTGCAAAATGTTTTTTTCAGGTGGTTGCACAATACGTTTCCTCCAAGATGTGACATGTTAATCACCATTACAAGGGCATTTAAGTATAACAGTGTACTACTTATAGACAAACAAGAATGTTTGCCTCATCAAAAGGTGTGTGATACATTGCATTCCCTTATATATTAGTGCCTGCTGAAAGAAACAATTTATCTGTTCAATCTAGTTTGCCTACTTTTGCAGTAAGCATCTTGAATCTACTACCTCCTGAACTCGATCTTCACTTGTGCTGTGCCATCTTAAAGGCTTTTGCTATGTAATTGTATATTGTCCATTCCAGCAGTCCAGTACACACATATTCACCATCATCTCAATGAAGTAAAACTTTTGTAAGTTCAAGATAAATTTGTGTCCTCTGTTTGCAAGTAATGTTCTCTTTTTCTTTTTTCTTCTTAGAACCATCTCTTACTGTTTTCTCTTAATAGTCTTGGCATCTGGATCATTTCTGACTATCCATTCTAGATTTCAGGGTAAAGAGTCTCGACTAAGTCAGCTCTTACAATCTTCCTTCATACTCTACCCTCTTTGGCCTCTTAACTGCATTTCCTGCCTTCTTTTTTGCACTTTTGTCATTGCTTTGTCTGTATATTTGCAACCCTCCAAAAAATGGACACAGTACTCCAGTGAGGGTCTGAGTAGAGACAATTATATTGACAGAACTACTTCCTTTTTTCTAAAGTTTATCCTTTTTAGCGTGCACTCATGTCCAGTGTTCTACATTTGCCTGCACTGGACATTAGCTACCACCATACTATCCATAATGCTTTTCAGCATGTTGTCTTCCAAGTGTGTTATCACAGACTAGCTCAGTAGCGATGTGGTGGCTGACTTTTGCATTTCTTTGCAGAACTCTTACTTATCGACAACATATCGACAACTTATCGACAATGTAGCTTTGTTGAGGAGCATCTTAATGCTGCAGCTTAAGTGAAAGAAATTCACATTGTGGACATCAGAAAATTAGATGCTACATTTACAATATAGCATTTGTTTTAAGTGTATCTGAAAACATTCTACTTTTCTTCAAGCTAATAGTATTAGGACTTGGTATGGAATAGACACCTAAGGTGATCTATGCACCAACAGATGATAGTAGAGTTCTACAGGTTGGCCTCAGCAACATTTAATGTAATTTATTTCACATTATAGAGAGTACCACCATTTGTTACTAAGTTACTGTGAACATCCACCATTAAAATATATAGTATACCAACTGGCAGGCTGTCCATTTTCATATCCAGCAATATCATGCTTCAAGTAGAGCCTGGGTCCAGGATGAACAGCTGAGCAGGGTAAGACTGTGATATGACTTCCATATCTGGAGATAGGACATGCAGTCCTCTGAGTCAGGTTCACTCTCTAGTGGATGACACAAGCTAGTCAAGTTTGGACTGATACTTGGTGTAAAAGGTCACTCAACAACATACTGAAGCATAAGCATATGTTAGCTTCCTCATTACTTCTTCACTCCCAGGATGGGCAAGGAAAAATGTAAGCCATCTTTATACGGTGTTTTTAGCATCCCAACCATAACCTTTTCTCACTTCTTTCACACCTCCCAACTGTACATATTTTTGCAGAATGTCCAGAATTTTTCCTCATATTTTTGTCTGTTTTTCATAAAATTGTGGTTTTCGGGCAAATTAGTGGCAAATCATTAAAGACTGAAATTAGAAAATAATGACAGATATTTGAGTTTCAGACTTTGTACCCTTCAGAAAATTCATGCTACTGTAAAACCTGTTACTCTATCAACTTTCTAAGTTTGTAAGCGCAATACTTAAAAATTGCCCCTATTTTTGGACCTTTTGTCCCACTTTTATTTGTGGCTTTGTCCAGATTTCTTGCTGTAAGAGGTTGAGAGGTATGCTTCTGTTGAACACCAAAGGCTTTGGATACCAAAGGACTTTCCCCCTTTGCACAGGAGGGTCCCTTAATGTGGTGTTGGGAGTAGGTATACAAAGTGCTAGCACAGTAGTAGGAATTAATATGTTCATGGGTGGCTTTAGTGTCTGATGAATTAAGAGGATGGGGAGGCTAGACTATAAGGGAAGGCTGTAAGAACTGGGATAATTCAAGATGAAAACTAGAATATATATGTGAAAAGGGTGAATGGGATATTAAGTGAGCACAGTCACAAGAAAATAAGAGGAAGCAGGCAGAGAAAAGGGCATCCCTGGCATCAGCTACAACAAGAAAATCAAATTTTAACTTAGATTATCCCAGACCGGAATGAAAAAATAAGCAGTGGCCAGTGGTTTAGCCATACTGTAATGGCAGTGGCCAGTGGTTTAGCCGTACTGTAATGGCAGTGGCCAGTGGTTTAGCTGTACTGTAATGGTGTCAGTACTAGCATTTTTGCATTTTGCCTTAAAGCTGTTTATCTAACTCTCTGTACTGGCAGAATGTTCTCTGACAGCCAGGTCACCCTGTTGAAATGCTTTGACAGAATCCATTTACATTTGCCAAAATGCAAAACCCAGGTGTCTGTATCTCGTTAGGTGAAAGGAAGATAGAGTTTTGGTAGTTTGGAATCATCCTTATTAAGCACAGTTATCCCCTGGCCTTGGTTATTCATGATAATTGAATTGTTCTGTCATGCCTTAATAGGGCACAGTGTTTTGGAAGTGGTGTTATTACTTTCTGAAGTTGGCAGACAAAGGTGAAATGAAATTTTTTTTGACGGTTGAAAACATGTTTTCCTCTTTTATCTAAGTAGTGATGACTTTGGAGTTGATTATGTTATTTAGGAGTAGTTTGGAGCTACAGGATTCTGTCCTTTTATCCTGCACAAAGACCAATTTTAAGACATCTACCTATGATTCTATGGATTCCCTGACAGGTGTCTGCAATTGGCATCTATGATGTAAAGCTGAAGACTGTGCAGATAAACCTAGTAGCCAAAATAGAGAATTAAAAATGATGAAAACATGCACCCTCCACACTCCCTGTTAATCATATATACCAACTCCAAGACTGCACCGCAGAAGGGAATGGGTAACTTCCCCGATCCCAGTTATTCTCCAGTCTTGGCAAAGCACTTCCATTCACTTCTGTGCATTGATGTTATGGCCACTGATGTTATTGGCTCAATCTTTAGCCCTTCATCATTAGGGACACTGAACAATCACGACAGTTACCCATCATTTTGCATTATATTGCTCAAAGGGCTTGCACCTTGCTTTCTTATTTTTAGCCTATGGCAGTTTTTTTTCTAATTTTTAACCCCTATATGGAAGACATTCAGGTCATATTTAAAAACAAAATTGTATCTATTAAGCTGGTTAGCGCATTCAGCATAAGTGTTCTGAAAGTCCTTTACCTGCCATTGTGAGGTTATGTAGTGAAGATTTGCAATGCACTATTGAAAATCTGCAATGTCAAAACCTGACCCAGTATACAGTATAATGTAAATATAAGTTAAAGATCGTAATAGTGTTGTTGGTCAGCCACCCCACACCACACAGCCATCATGATGACTGTTTAATAAACACCTAGTGTTCCACTTCAGTATGCTGGCCTTGACAATGAGAATGTAAATGCCAATATTGTTGCCAAAGACAGTAATTTTCCAAATGATTTCTGATCTAAATCTTTTTCAAATACAAATCTTCAGTGGCAAACTTGTGATTACCCCAGTTCCATGCTGAATAAATCTAAAAAGTATCTGATGGTTTTGGTTTCCAAGTCTACACTCTAGCATTCCTAGATGGCAAACCTACTTCCACTGCACATTTTTATTCAGAATTTTCATCCACAGGTGGATGTGAGATTCTAAAGCTGTATTGTCTGCTATATAATCAGAATTTTTGCTACAATTATCAATTCCAAAGATTTAACAAGCAGCCAGTGTTTACACATGAAAAGAGCTTACCTAAGGGTTTTATGCTTTAAAGAATTGAAAGGTTTTGAAAAGTAGATGAAAAGTCTGCATTTTCTTTAGTCCATGCTATAGTACATAATACTTTATGGTTCCATATCTCCCATCATTCATGTTTTTAAAATGTGTAGTACTTTGATCCTTTCAGTATTTCCATGAACTCTATAAGCTTTATTTTTATGTTATATTTCACAGACATGCCTGCCTTTCTTTACACACTACACCTGTCTCTATTTTCATCTAAACCTGCTCACCAGCCATGAGTAAAAGAAAGTGTATTATTGTTACTATTGTTTCTTACATCTTTCAGTGAATTTCACCATTATATTTGCACAAACACTGACTGACAAACATTTAAGCATCCATGATTACTGATACTGCTTGCTAAGAATGACTGGTATCTCTTCTGCAGTGATGACTGTGTCTCCCTTGCACCTGGGGCTGCTGTCTCTTCACTCTATTCTTCCAAAAGCTTTGGAACAAGAGAGCCACCACAGCTGTTTAAGAAGGTGTGGCTGATTTTTAGCTTATGGTTCTACCCTTCCAATACATTACAACATTATTTTCCTAGGTTAGGTGAACCATGTGGCACGGTCCTAGATACAGCTCAATCCTGGACCAAGAGCAGCAATGTCCTCCAAGACCTGGCCATTTGCTAAAGATGGCTACCACCATGAGCTTGTTTTTTTCACCAGAGTTTCAGAAAAGGACTGCTTCCACCAGCAAGCCCCTTCCCTAGGTAAAGGTGAGCAGGCAAAGTCTCACATTCCTTTACCTTCAATGTCAGCTCCAGTAGGCTCCTTAGCTGCCAGTAGAATCAGGGTCACTTGGGTGATCATGAAGTCTTTATCCTTCTATGCTAAAAGAGCTGGCTTTTTCCTTCTTTATTCATTCACATTCCCTTGAATCCTAGCGTCTTTAGGCTGATGGTGGGTGTAAAAGCCAACAATTTAAGGGCATCAGTCTTACAAGGTTTGGGGATTTTTAGATGTGTTCAGCTCTTTTCTCATCCTGTTAAGCAGGAAATCACGGTGTGGTGCTTACCATGTCATATGCAGTGCAGGTATTATGTAGAAACCAACACATACTCTTAGGAGCATTTGACTGTTATTCTCCATCAGTTCAAGAATGGAAGCATTTGTGTGTATATCCCTTTGACATCACTGTTTGTGACATGAGGTAACATTATCTGCATTTTATAACACTGTGGAGAATGCTAAACATTGCTAACCATCAAATGAGACTAGCTGCTAAACACTGCTAACCACCAAATTAGGCTAGCTGCTAAACACTGCTAATTGCCAAATGAGACTAGCTGCTAAACACTGCTAACCACCAAATTAGGCTAGCTGCTAAACACTGCTAATTGCCAAATGAGACTAGCTGCTAAGCAATGCTAACAATGACACTAGTTGATAAACACTGCTAACCACCAAATGAGGCTAGCTGCTAAACATTGCTAATTGCCAAATTAGGTAGCTGATAAACACTGCTAATTGCCAAATTATCTAGCTGCTAAACCCTGATAACAATGAGGCTAGCTGCTAAACATTCCTAATTGCCAAATTAGGCTAGCTGCTAAACACTGCTAACAATGAGGCTAGCTGCTAAACATTGCTAATTACCAAAGGAGACTAGCTGCTAAACATTGCTAACTACCAAATGAGACAAGCTGCTAAACACCTCCTAACCAGCAAATGAGGGTAGCTGCTAAACACTGCTAATTGCCAAATGAGGCTAGCTGCTAAACACTCTTAACCACCAAATGAGGTCAGCTGCTAAACACTGCTAATTGCCAAATGAGGCTAACTGCTAAACACTCCTAACCACCAAATGAGGGTAGCTGCTAATCCCTGCTAATTGTCAAATGGGACTATTTGCCCTGCTCAGCCTGTACCTCCTCCAGATATTCCTAACACAGAATAAAGAGGTGTGTTACCCCCCTTCTACTTCACCTGAGCACACAGCTATTATTTGGGAAAACCAAGTCCTATGCATAAGGTTCATATATTTGCACTGTATACTAGCAGACATCATTGCTGGTGTACAACAAATGCATATAATTACAACTTGTAAAAAACAAAACTGCAAACTTAAAATCAAATTTATAGAGGACAAACCACACTGGACAAATGGTAAAAGTTAGTGCTTTTGTTTACTAAATTAGCAAACTTCTTCAGACAAAAGACATAATTAAAACATGGGTTTAAATCATTTTACAAATAGTGACATCATTTCCTAAGCACTAAAGTCAAGCCTCTATTTAAAGTACCAAACCACTGAATAATACAAAAAATATATTCCAGTCCAACCATATCAAAATTATACATACAAATAATCAAAATAAATACAAAAATACAAAACATATTCATACATTTTCTTAACGCATTAAAGACTTCAGTTTCAAGATACTTTTGATTGAAACCGAGTCATTTAAACCTGGGAAGGTTAAAGCATTAAGCTTAAGCTGCCAAATGAGCTCTTTCTCATCTAATTTCAAATCCTTGGGTCCGCCTCTGATGTTGTCACATATTTTCTCAATAACCAAAAATTTTAAATTATGTTCAGGAAAGATGTTTATATGCCTGGCTAGGGCATTGTTCAAATTCTTTTTATCAATTGCATATAGATGTTCGTAAATTCTACTTTTGAGGGGTCTTTCTGTTTTCCCCACATAAAAGGCAGGACATTTGGAACATAAACTAAGATAAACAACCCCTCTTGTATTACAATTGAATTTTCCTTTAATGTGATGTTTTATGTTATTGACAACAAAAGAAGTAGCCACGTTGACATATTTACACCAGCGACAAGCTTCGCATTTAAACATTCCACAATGTGGTAAGTAGTGTTTTTGAATACCATTCTCAAGAATACCTTTCAAATTCCTACCCTTTCTAAAAACCACAAAAGGAGAATCCCCTACATGGTTTCTAATGGATACATCATCAAAAAGAAAAAAAAAATTTTTATAAATAATTGATTTTAATAGCGGAGCGTCAATAGAATAAGTGGTGATAAAACTTAAACAAGCTATTTTAGTCTCCGGTGAGGAGCTTGAACAGCTGTTGTCAATAACATTTACATTATTAGCCTCATTTAAGTCAGTGTGAATAATCAACTGGTCAGTGTCTATTACAGTTATAATAGGAGCTTCATTAACAGTCAATAAGGGCTTAAAAAAGCCATTGGATCTTTTCAAGCAAACTTCACTAATAAACTCTTTCACTAAATTAACAGGATAACCACGCCTAATAAACATTTCCTTCAATAGATCACACTCCTCAATAAAGTCACTTTCCAAGTTAATTTAGTGGAAGAGCTTATTAGTGAAGTTTGCCAGGCATATAAACATCTTTCCTGAACATAATTTAAAATTTTTGGTTATTGAGAAAATATGTGACAACATCAGAGGCAGACCCAAGGATTTGAAATTAGATGAGAAAGAGCTCATTTGGCAGCTTAAGCTTAATGCCTTAACCTTCCCAGGTTTAAATGACTCAAAATCAAAAGTATCTTGAAACTGAAGTCTTTAATGCATTAAGAAAATGTATGAATATGTTTTGTATTTTTGTTTTTATTTTGATTATTTGTATGTATAATTTTGATATGGTTGGACTGGAATATATTTTTTGTATTATTCAGTAGTTTGGTACTTTAAATAGAGGCTTGACTTTAGTGCTTAGGAAATGATGTCACTATTTGTAAAATGATTTAAACCCATGTTTTAATTATGTCTTTTGTCTGAAGAAGTTTGCTAATTTAGTAAATGAAAGCGCTAACTTTTATCATTTGTCTGGTGTGGTTTGCACTCTATAAATTTGATTTTTAAGTTTGCATATAATTACAACTGTATAGCTTACAGCATGCTGACAAAGTGTGAATGCTACTTGTAAGAAAACAGATGTTGTAAAACCACAAGCTGGATAACACAGAAAGACTCACTTTATTTATTTATTTTATAAGCAAGTAAAGTGAGGTTTTCTGTATTATCCAGCTTGTGGTTTTGGAACATCTTTTTTCTAATATTTGATCTACTGCTGGTGTATCCAAATTCAATAAACTGTGTACCTTTATCTTGTGAATGCTACTTGCACAGAACAGCTAGATACTTTGATCTGTGATCTCTTTAATTCTACTTGTGGTGCCACAATCTGCTAATTTTTACTTTATCCAGCAGTCATTTAGCAATTACTAATCATTTTAAGCTTGATTATGTCTCAAACTATATTGTTGCCATTAACAATGAAAACACCTAGCAGGTTACTTTCATTGTGCATTTCTTTAGGAACACTGCTTTGATATATATATATATATATATATATATATATAAAACTGTGGTGCAGTGCTGCAAGACTTCCTTTTACTCCGTGCAGCACCCTCTTTCCTAATATCTATATATTTAGCCTATGTTACTTATTGATATCTGTTAACCTGGGTAGAAAATTGATTCCCATTGTAATATTTAGCCTCAGCCCAGGAGCACTGTTTGAGTAAATGACTTGCACAGTTATATAGTTTGGTAACTGGAGAAAGCAAAGTTTATACCACAGGAAGCAGCTTGTTGGCAGCTCATAGCTTTAACCTCTGTGCTAACCATTGTCATCTGCATCCATTTTGTTCTCCTGTTATGTATCCTGTGTTTGTTTTGTGCTTATTATCCTGTTGCTGTTCCTTTCTCTCCTCCATGTCATATTTAATCTGTCTATGAAGCTGCCTACTGCTTGTTTCTATGTACTGTTTCATGAGGTACTGCTCTGTTTCTTCAGTATCCACTGCCTTTTGACTAGTCCTCTATCAGACTGTATTTAGACAGGCCTTTTTTTTCTCTTCCTTACAAAATTAATGGCACTCATCTCAGATTGAAACGTATTTCTAAATGGTGTCCTGACAGCAGTGTATCATCATATTGTAGCATGAGGGGGAGGCCAGTGCAAGTTAAAAAAAAAACAAGGTTTATAAATAAACTAAGAAATCAACATACCTCTTAGGAGAGCTCCTGTATTGTCCTCCTGTGCCTGGGAGTGTTGGCATGTGTGTTTATAGTGCTTTAACAAACATATGGCATATGTGTTATTAGACATGCAGTGGTCACCTCTGATTACAAGTATCCAGAACATCTATGCTGACTGAAAGATTCCTTAACTGTCTACTTTCTCTGCTTAACATACACACACAAGACATTGTGTCTCAATGTCTCCTGTTTTTTCACAGACATATAGCTGTACTGCAGACACTCTTCTTTTTCCACTACCATGCTGAATCATTAGGCCAGCCTATAGTCTTTTTTTCTCTCTTTTTTTAAGCTATCCTTGCCACTGGAGATGCTTTGCCCTGTAGAAGGTACATAACTGATTCAGGGTACACTTAAACACCTATACTCTTATTTTGCTTTCTCTACATTAAGCCTGGTTGAAGTCTCTAGTAAAATGTTTGTGGTGTCCATACTCCTGGGGATATTTGTTTACACATTTATGAGATTCTGCACACAAAGTGGCATCTGTTTGCAGCATTTTCAGCAAATGTCCTCTATTCATTGTATACTTAATTTTCCATAGATCTGTATTTCTGGAAGCTTTAATTCCTGCTGGGCACTTCCACAGCTGTTTAATTTCAGAGCAGGATATATAATCCCTTGCCTGCATTGTGTAGTGTGGCAAGTGCTGTGAGCTGGGCCATCATGAACAGCTAGTTATAGATAACAGAGAGGATTAAGGCTATGAGTTATTAGCAAGCTGCTTTTTGTGGTACAAGGTTTGATTCTCTCAGACTTCATTTGTCTGCCATATGACCTTGAGCAAGTCATTTAACCAGACACTGCTTTTTTAGCAATTTGGAAATTAGACTAGGCTCCTCATTCATGGTCTCAATGGCTGCATGCCTACTAACTGTCTATCATGCCCAATTCTGTTGATACTTAAAGTGTCATGAATCTATCAGCAAAAATTTGTAAACGTTGCTGTGTTGTAGTAGCTGTTCAATAATCGTACATTGCCTTTTTGGATGGTGTCTCTGAGATCAGACTATTTGGAATAAAAGGATGAGGTAAACTTTTTTCACTAATTTCTCTTTGTGTGGGTTTATGAAATCTCAGAAGTAGTATATTTATAGATAGAGGGTGTGGGGTGAGAACTTCTACATAGGAGGTTGCAACAGGAATGAATAGTGACCTCTGAAAACATTTTTATTTGCATGTAATATTTGCATGTCTAACATTCTCACCTTGGAATATTTGGGTTTTTTTTGATCATTCGTTTACAGTGCTCTGAGTCTTGCTATAATGGGACTTAATATTATATTATGAACCCATTGTGGGTTTGTGTTATTTAAACCTGCACTAATAAGGAGTACCCCTTTCTTAGTTTTGATGCACTCCTTTTCTTGGGGTGAACACAACTCCTCATTTACACTTCTTCATTCAAGGACTTTTCATAACCTGAAGTAGGCAGTACCTGCATAATAGTGCCCAAGAACAGTCCTACAAAAGAAAGTGGTAAGATGAAGACTCACTACCACCCTTTTCAGTGTGCACTGTGCATAGAGCTCTTCATACATATTAACATGTATAATTTTTCCTAAAATGAATCAGTCAAAAGCTAGTAAACCAAAGGCCTTTTTTAATTCCACTCCTCATATGAACAAGTCATCACAATAGTTATTTCTGTATGTCAACAGATGAACACCTCACACACAGTACCGTACTGACACTGTTTCTAAAACACATTACGTACAGTATTCACCCTGTAGTATTCATAACCTAACTACATTACAGGTATCAATTTAACTAATGCATACTCACTGTTATTAAATAGCTGTGGTAAAGCTGGATATATAGAAGTAACTATCACCGTGATGATGTAACTGATTCATTCTGCTGGCATAGAGGGGTAAAGCCCTGACTACAGTCCAGTCAACCTGGGCTTATTTAGTAGCTTGAGTGACTGATGGAGCAGCAGGGAAGATGGTCATGCCCATCCTAGTGTGGACAGAGACATGCATGGGTACACAAAGTAAATAGAGCTTCCTGACAGAGGCTGGGAAGCCAGTCATGAAGTGTTACAGCTGATTGGTGGGACAGCTTGCTGACATTAACTCCTTGTGGAAGTGGAGAGTGAATCTGCATAGTCTGCTCATTGAATCAGCCTATGGAAGTTGTCAAGGCACATGTCAGGGTAGTAACAGGGTGAAGGCTTAACACCCGACATCTGGAAGTTAGACACCATGACCCCCCCCCCCATGATGACTTTAGGCTCCTTGCTGTCCCTGGCTGTAAAACTGGTCTTAGTCTGGAGTAGACTGGAGTGGCCAGTTGACCCAGCAATGGATACGGGGCACTGGGATGGGTGCCCAGATGAAAGTAAGGGGAGAAAAAGAAAGCAACTAAAAGAAAGAGCAGATATCTTTGACAAAAACACAAAAATTACAACTCCAGATGTAAAAAAAAAGTGCATGTATAAATGCCTTAATTAAACAGTTTAGCAGCAAAATGCACAAAAAAACTAAATCAATGTAGTATCCCATGGAGATATTCAGTCTAATCCTGTCCCTAAGGTCAGAAACTTCATTATTGCAATTATTGCATCTCTTCCATAGGCAGGTCATTAATCTCTAAAGCTAGCAAATAACAATTGCATTTTAACTCTACTTCCCAGGTGCACTAGCATGAAGTGAAACTATGCTAAAAACATGCATAAGCAATAATGAAGTTAGCCATCCAGTATTTAATATCTTCCACTCAGATACACTGCGAATCAGCAGTAGTTAGCAATAATAGTTCCTATAAAAGTGCTTCTTCTATATACATTTTATCAAAATGTACACCCAACCGCATAGATAATGACTTGCAGTGCTACTCAGTGTATCAACTACAGTGATCATCCTAGGTGTATGCAATGTAGGTGGCTGATCATCTTTACTCTTACCTAGAAGTGACATTTACCTAGAAGTGACATTTTTGGCTAAACCTAACTAATTTCACCAACATATAAATACAGAAATAATGATTTCACACTTGACTGGATTCTACTTCCATCACCAAAATGTATTAAAGCAGCTGGGGCAATGAAACTCCACCACTGAGTATATCTGAATTCTCACTTTCTGGAAAGCTGACAAAACTACATTAGTAAACACCCAAATACCATTCTAATCCATAATATGAATAACTTGCACCATAGAAAAATATGACCATATTATGAACAACATTGAGAAGAAGACTCTGTCCACCACCCCCTATCTAAATGCTGCTGCTGCTGTTCCATAATACATATCCTCTCTTAGCAATATATTCATTAGTAATTATTCATATTGTAACAGTCAACTCCAATTGATTTATATAATTAATGTTATAACCAATTAATGATAATTCCAAAAATCATGCAAACTAAGGTCAGATTTGATACTCACTGGAAAGTATTTCATTTACATGAAACTATCACAATCAAAATAGCTTTATAGAACACCAAGGGAAAAATGTTAATCTTTACTATAAAATTATTAACACGTGTTTTAATATTTCTCAAAAATATGCAACAAAATCTTGAAGATTTAGGATCTTTATCTGGAAGTGCTTACACAGGTATTTTTATATCCCAAGCAGACTTCAAAGAATTTTTCCTCAGGTAGAGAGCAAATGTCGGAGATGTCATGGCGTAGAAAGAGGTAACTGGGGGCATGTTTTCCAGGGGCGTAATGAGTTGGTAGATTTTGAGAATTCCCTGCAGACTGCTCTGTCGGAGATACTGTGTAAGCAAATTGGAGTAACTAGGGAAATTATTTTTTGAGCTATGATACAGAGTTGGAATTGCCTAGACATAGTAAGGCCATGCTGAGACTGATTATGATGGCTGCCATAAAAGCAATTACTAGAAAATGGATATCAAAGTCTAAACCAACTTTACTAGAAGTAGCAAAGATAGTAACAGAGATAAAAAACAGGAAATGGGATCTTTAGAAAAGGGTAGGAGCAAATTACATAGGAAAAATGGGAACTATGGGATCAATACATGCAGAGAAGGAATGAAGTTTAAAATAAGGTAGGATTTGAATGAGCTATGTAACGGTTAATTAATAATGACTGGATATGTTAAAAGTGATGTATAATGTTTGCAGCTACAGCTGTATCGCACGGTTTGGAATGCATAATGTTTGCAACTGAGACTGTGTCTCTAGGGTTTGTTGTCATTTATATAAATGTAACATGACTTATGTGTTACATGATAATTCAATAAAGATGTTTCTTGTTTAAAAAAAAAAGTGTTTCAATATTCTGCAATAGCTTTCTTCTAACAATACAAAAACCTTTTGGTCAAAGATTGAAATATTACTGCAACCAGGTAAAAATAACAAACCAGAATTCTTACCCGATTTACCTACCTGCTGTACAATTTGTTTATATACTTTAGTAATGTAATATCAACTTCAAACCACTCAACCTTATGGCAGATACTTTTTTATCAGTTTTGCCCCATGACCTACCCATCCAGGCAACCATGAGGGTACTTCATGCTCATGCTAGCATCCTGGCAATACAAGCTTTTTTCTAACTTCACCTTGGTGATGACCTGAGCACTTACATTACTGTACAGGCCACCTGTGTCCCCTTGTTAATGCATGCATGTGTGCTGCACCTCATGTGACAGCAGTAATTTCTCTTATCAGCTTGAGTGGTCAATTCACATCTTCCCTGCACCTGTTTCATGCATCATGATGGGTTTCTGCTGTTCACCCAAGATCCTGTTATTACACCAATGGCACAAGCCACGTAGGAAACACTGTCCCTTCCCTTCAGTACAGGCATGCCTCATCCTTCCTACCTGTATCATCGAGTGTTTGAGTTGGAGTTAGAGCTTTATCTCTGCACACTGGTGGTAACTAGACACCATACTTTTTATCTCACATTTACGACCACTATCTTCTCTCCACAATATTTCTCAGTTCAACAATTCGCATACCTCCTCAAACACTAAAACAATGTGGCTCTCTAATACCAAAGCTCACCCCACCTTAAGGTTCACATTGAGTTATCTCAGTGTTAGACTACCTAGTATGTATACTGTTCAATCAAAATATAATTGAAGAATAAGTTCCACAGCCATACAAGGATTTAGTAAATGTTCAATTCACAGAGATGGCCCTTCAACATTATCAATTTTCAGATCCATTGCCTTAGTCTCATTGTTAAGTAAACTAATGGAAAGAGAACAATCTATAAAAAAACATATCATTCCTAATCAACAGAAGTATCCTCCACAAAATGCATTATGACTTCAGACCCACTTGGGGGAGGGAGGGGGAAGAAAATAATTTATTAGCAGTTACTGATTCTTCTTCTTCTTTTGGCTTTTCCCAGTTAGGGGCCGCCACAGCAGATCACTTGTCCACTCATGATTGGCAGTAGGGGTTTACGGTGTCGAGTTGCAAGCTCAGCACCCAACCTTCCGCAGAAGACACACACATGCACACACTCACACCTAGGGCCAATTTAGAGTGTCCAATCCACCTACAGCATGTCATTGGGATGTGGGAGGAAACCAGAGCACCCGGAGGAAACCCATGCAACCACAGGGAGGACATGCAGACTCCACACAGAAGGCACCCCAGCTAAGGATCGAAACAGAGAACCTCTTGCTGTGAGGTGACAAAGCTAAACGCTGCACCACCGTGGCCGCCTCTATTAGCAGTTGCTGATATCATATGCAATTAGCAAAATATGAACATAATGATCACAGCTGTTATCAGAAAACTTCTTAACTTGGACTGTACTCTTTATCATGTGAGCTAGTTAGTTTATTACCAGTCAAACAGACCTCAGTGTTGAATGGGATTCAGTCTTATCTTGTGAATTCCCTGTACCCTACGGCATTCCACAAAACTCTTGCTTTTAGTCCTATTCTCTTTTCGGTATTTGTGAATAATATTGAATCGTTGTGCCAAGAAGACTAGCCTATTTTAATTTACCGATGTCTTACCAATACTGTGTTCATCTAGTACCATATTTGATGCACTAACCGACATAATAATGTGCCTGCACTTCTCTGCAGCTCTACTTCTGAAAGTCTTCTACTAAATGCTGCAAACCCCAAATGCAAGTTAACAACAGCAATCATTAATCTACCGCATTGATCCAGCAATCATCAATATATCTCATTGATCCAACAATCATCAATCTACCTAATTGATCCAGCAATCATCAATCTACCTCATTGATCCAGTAATCATCAATCTACCTCATTGATCCAACAATCATCAATCTACCTCATTGATCCAGCAATCATCAATCTACCTCATTGATCCAGCAATCATCAATCTACCTCATTGATCCAACAATCATCAATCTACCTCATTGATCCAGCAATCATCAATCTACCTCATTGATCCAGCAATCATCAATCTACCTCATTGATCCAGCAATTATCAATCTACCTCATCGATCCAGCAATCATCAATCTACCTCATTGATCCAACAATCATCAATCTACCTCAGTGATCCAGCAATTATCAATCTACTTCATTGATCCAACAATCATCAATCTACCTCATTGATCTTCTGTTATTAATATCAGATTCTTAGATGGTGCCTTCATCAAATCAGAGCCAAACATCAAATATCTTATTGTGATCTTAGACCAGAATATCAAGTTTGTCCTGAAAAGTAGTATCAAGCACTAATAAGTTGAGGGGTATACTGCACTAAGCACAATGGTTTATAACAAGTCACATTAGCCTTACCTTATGAACTACAACCTTGCTTCCTACATTGCTGTATAAACACAATCATTATAAAGCATTGCAGGTTACATTTGGATCAGAAGTGGAACAGCATGCCACAGGAAAAAGAAAACTACTTTTGCCACAAACATGCCAAAAGATACTCACCACTACTCACCCTCACTGAAGTTAGACTCACCATAAATGAGTCATCAGATCAAGGTTTGACACATGAATCAGTATATAAAATTATCTGTGAAAGCTGACATATTTTCTTAGCTGCATATCACCAAAACACATCTTGCTAGACCATAAGATCATCAGATATACTCTCACTCCAAATATTAAGAAGTAGTATTTACCATTGTGATGATGTTAGTTCATTCTATATATACAAAATGCTTAACAAACTACCAGCTCATATTCAAAACTGCACCTTTCTACCTGCCCTTAAACAGCATACCAAGTAGCATTTTAAAAAACATAAACTGAAGTTCTGAGGGCACACGACTATGGAAATTCTATTACTCTAAACAGACTACTACATTCATACTTCATTAATAAGTCAACCATTACAGTTTTCCTGCTGTGGGAACTTAGGATCATAGGTTTATAGGTTAGGACCAAGCTAACTGTCTCTGTGGGCCATTTTAAGCCTAGTCAGTTATCTCATTTGATGCTTTAAATGAACCTGTTCCATTGGAGTTTAGAGTTGCCTAACCCTTTCGAAGATCTATACTTATACATTACTCGAATGAGGCCTACATGATCAGGATGCAGATATTTGGAAGGGATCCATTTGTTATGAAAAAGCATTTAGGAGCTGCTACTGTCCATTATTAGTAAAGGGGGAGTCCTGGAGTAAATTTCTTATTTTCCATCCATTGGTTCAATTTATGTTTGAATGAGGTTAAGGATGAGCTTTGTTTTATGTGGATGGGGAGTCTGTTCCAGAGCAGTGGTATCCTCTGCAAGATATACCTCTCCCTCCACACTGTTCTGTTATTGTTACAGAAGAAGTTTAAGTTCCTGGGTCAAGTATTTCTTAAACCATTTGCATTGTGGAAGTGAATTATATTCTTCAGTAATGGATGCCTTGTCTGCTAGACACAGCTCATCTCTTAACAGTCTGTAAGAGACCAAACATAGAGATAGGGCTTTGAGGTGGTCCATGCAGGACATATTGTTTAGGTCCTGGGTCCTTTTTATAAGGTATCTCTGCAGGCATTCCATTTGTTACATGTGCCTCGACAGATACATGCCAAAAGGGGCATTACACTTACTGACTGGCCTAACGAGGGTTGAGTAAATGAAGACTAATGGCAGTCTTAGATCTAGAAGCATTCCTCTTGGTTATAAGCTTCACAATATAGAAGGACTTCCTTACCACAGTGGACACATGCCAGTCAAAAGTTAGGTCACCGCCCACCTTAGTTTCTGAATACTGAATTACTGGGTCAGTGATGCAGTCCCTGCAGGTGAAACTGACTTTCCAAAGGAGACAATAATCTATTTTTTGGTCATTTTAGCTATAGTCCATGAGACTAGCACCAGTTATTTCTTTGGGACAAGCTTTCCTGTAGGAAGGTTGAGAGAGGGATTTGATCACTACTCCTACCTTGCAGTCATTTACAATCTTGGTTATCCAGAACCCTTTGGTACTGGCTTTTACTTCTGAGATCCGCAAGCCATACTGAAGAGATACCAGCACCAAATGCTGAGGGACTCCACTGATGATTGTTTTTTTTTTTGTTTGTTTTTTGCGGAGGTAGCTTCCCCTATTTTGATGTCCTGTACTGGCAATATAGAGGGTGACAAGGAGGTTTTATTCCTAGTTTATTAACCCTTATTCTCTCCTCCACTTATACACTTACTGCTTCTGTCGTGGTCTTAACCAACACAGGTTGCAATCAGTCCTCTTTTAAACTTAGCTGCTTTATCCAATGATACATGATGGCCTGAATTGCAACTAATTTCCTAATTTTATTCTTTTTCAAGTTTCTATAAGCTCTGACTGACCTGCAAAATGGTTGCCTAAGCTTGCTATCCTATTCGTCTGCTCTTTTGTTTACCTCAAAATCTCATTCTCTATTAAGGAGTCATTCATTCTCCTTTCGCTTCCTTTATTCATGCTACCCTGAATATTTCTTGCTGTATCATATTCTACACAACTCCTCCACTAACTTTTAGTCCCTGTGCTAATTACCATTGGGGAAACGTAGAGAAGCACCGCTCCCTCCCCGGTCGCTACTGTAACTTTCTTTTTTAATATGCACAAATCTTTTTAGTTTTCCCCTCATTACTATCCCACGGTATAGGATAATACTGCAGCCTACATGTTACCTTCAGTGTCATTCATTGTCCATACTACCTACTAAAGGAAGAGCTTTCCAATGGACTGTGTGTGTGTGTGTATATATATATATATATATATATATATATATATATATATATATATATAGAGAGAGAGAGAGAGAGAGAGTCCAATATGCAAATTCTGAAACTCCTAACAAATGTATGACTTGTATATTAGTTATTTTGTAGCAAATTTATACAATTGGATATATTCCGTTTCTCTGACATTTTTTCAGTGCTTTCGGTATCAGTTCTAGTTCTTCACAGTTTCTCTGTTGACATATAACTTCAAAACCATTCTGAAACACTTCCTAGTCCAAAGCTGGATCTGTTATTGCTCAATAGCAGGATAAATTATATCGCTAAATGTGGGCAAATACCTATTCATACCTTACATCTCCTTCCTCTCCCTTCTTCACACACTTCCTTATGTCTTATCAATTTCACTCCCCTAGCTTTCTGTCTAAATAAGCTGCTTTTCACTCACTTCATACTGCAATTCCTGTCTGTATTATACTAAGTTACCTTTCTCTGTAAACTGGCTAAAAGTTCTCTAACTATTAAGTCATTGCCATGTAACTTGTATCTCCTCTTAACCAATGTTTTCATATTTATGTCCAGTTTGGTATAATTATTTAAACTGTATTTGTTTTTTGTATTATTTTTGAAGACTGTAAAATTATTGTTCTTACGATATTTTGTAATACTTTGGAGCTTTCCTCCCTGGGCCTCTGTTGAAAATGGGTTTCTACCCAGACGGACTTTCCCGGTAATCAAATGTCAATAAATAATTTTTTTACAATCCTGAAAGACCGACTATTAGTATATGTTGTCTTTATATATAATATATATATATATATATATATATATATATATATATATATATGTATGTATATATATATGATACCATGTTTTCTTCTAAGTTATATCAGTCTCATACACTCTAGGATATTTAATATGGTATCTTGTTTTCTACCCTTTTTCTTCTTCACTCATCCTGTGAAGTGTATACTAACTTCTGCGGTTCTTTACAACTGATGTTTGCTACCTGTATTACCTCTTTTTCACCTTATTAATTACCCTTACCCATATTCCTGTTGCTTACTTCTACAAATCTTCTGCTCTAAACACTCTCTTTCTCTTTTTCATTTTCTTTTACTTGCTATTGTCATTAACGTCCACAATATTTGCACTCTTCACTGTTTGAGAGTTAGATTCCTGCAAGTTCTTTTTTACATCTTTAACCTGGTTTCTCTCTTACTTCCATGTACTGTTATCACAGCCTTCCATTATATTTCACCTTCATCTGCTCCCTTTTCTATGCGGTATTCTCGTTTTCCTCATTAATTACCTTCTGCACTTGCCCTTCCTCATCTTGTACCCATGCACATCCTGCTCCATGTTTCTTCTACTCTTGTATAGAATAACACTAACACTATTTATTCCAAATTCCAGTATTACAGCCTTTGCTGTCTTTGTCTTTAATGTTGTACATAGTCTACATAATATCTTTTCCTCAAAAGCATGCACACAGTACGAAACATTTGCATTGTTCACTAAGTCTCTACATCCATGGTCATTGCTGTATATGAAGATCATTACTGTACTGTAGTGCAGGGAGAGCTGTGAATATGCTCCCAATTTAGGAACAAGATAACTTTGTTAAGCACTTTCTGATATAAGAAAGGTTATTAGCAAAATTGTGTTAATGCTGTTAAGCTGTAGTCTAATGCCAGAGCATAAACAGCAGCCACCACACAGCAGTGGCAAGAAGCAAAAAAAGAGCTTTAAAAGCTGTAAAACTCTTAGACTGTCAGACTTCTATTTTTCTTTTTTTTTTTTTATTTTGGCAGCACAAAGTGTATAACAACTTTTAAAGCTGTTAGAGAATTAAAGAAACACTTATCTTCTGGATGTTTGCTGTGAGACAGTGGAAAGTCTGTTACACGTTTCAATGTTGTACTATTAAAGCAATAACCCACGCCTGGGTGTGGGTAATGCTGGATTTACCCACGGTTGGCGTGGTTTGGTCCCGAGGGCAAAGCCCGAGGGACCAAACAAAGCCAACCGTGGGTAAATCCAGCATTACCCACACCCAGAAGTGGGTTATTGCTATTATACAATGACATTATTTAAGAAAAGAAATAATTACTTTTCTTAAATAATGGCATTGTATAATGCCTCTTTACTGCCCTTCCGCAGCTGTCTGGTATTCTGCGGCAGTTCTGATGTACTGCGCCTGCGCAGTACATCAGAGATGTGGGCAAAAGCAACGGAGAACGCAAGATCTCCGTTGCTTTTTTTTTTTACTGTTTCGCTATGTTAAATGGGTTTAACATAGCGAGACAGCTTTAAAATAAGCAACGGAGATCTCCGTTGCTTATTGTAAAGCTGTCTCGCTATGTTAAACCCATTCAACATAGCGAAACAGTAAAAAGCAATGGAGATCTTGCGATCTCCATTGCTTTTTTTTTTTAAAAACTGTCTCGCTATGTTAAATGGGTTTAACATAGCGAGACAGCTTTAAAATAAGCAACGGATATCTCTGTTGCTTATTTTAAAGCTGTCTTGCTATGTTAAACCCATTTAATATAGCGAGACAGCTTTAAAAAAAAAAAAGGAACGGAGATCGCAAGATCTCCGTTGCTTTTTACACACTGTGTCGCTATGTTAAAGGAGTTTAACATAGCGAGACAGCTTTAAAAAAAGCAACGGAGATCTCCGTTGCTTTTTTTAAACCTGTGTCGCTATGTTAAACTCTTTTAACATAGCGAGACAGTGTTTTATACTAACGGAAAAAGTCCGGGCGACCGGACCTTTTTCCGTTAGTATATTGAGGGATTTACAACGGGCACGCTGGTTGGGCTGGCCAATCAGCGTGCACGTTTTAGGGGAGGAATTGTATAATTTTCCTTTTTCTCTCTTTCTTGTACACTGGAACAGGCACAAAAAATTAAACTAATTGCAAAATCATGTCTAACAGCACTAGTGTGTTACAGCTGTGAAACACCTTAATCTCCACTTCTTTTGGGGGAGATAAAGCTCCATGCACTACAAATAATTATGATTAGATTGCTCTAATAACAATGAAGTGATTATATTTTACCAAAATGAGTATCAACATTCACTTATTGAACGTTGCCTTACTCTACTCTCAAGATGAATTTCTTGACATCCATTCTTCAAACACATAACATTTGATTATGATCAGATGAGCGATAGTATTTTTATATTATTCATCTACTCTCTGACAGATATCACACTACAATTCTAACTCCATTCTCTGTACCTCAGTGCCACCATGCTTTGCATTTGGCTTTTTATTATTTTGTATGATAACACTTTGAATATTTTAAGAGTTTTTTATGTTTTCTGTTTATATTCTGGTTATTCAGAGTTTTACTGTTTTGACCTCCACTCCAAGCGGGCATTAATCAAACAGTTCAAGTCAATAAAACAGATAAAAAAATGTGTAGTCATTCATAACATTTTCTTAGATACAGTTAATACATCTCAAAAAGGCACACTTGGAACTTACCAACATTTCCTTCTTTCTTCTCCCTGATCATTTGCCTGCTTATTTACTTTGTGTTTGTTAATGTAGTAAGTGGTCCAAGAGCCCGCGGTAGGAAGCACAAAAAAAACAATATGAGGTAAATCTTTGCAGAGAATAGTTATAGAATGACTGGCCATTAATATTCAAAAAGGAGCATGCTGATTGGCCAGCCCAACCAGCGTGCTTGTTGTAAATCTGAGAATATGTCACCTGGACTTTTTCTTATTAGTATACCTCATATATTTTTTTTACTTTTCTGTCTTTTTTTGTACAAAAAAAAAGAAAACGGAAGATCTGAAATGAACGAGGGAGATGGCACAGACAAAAATAGGAGGATAATCGGGTATGTTCTACAAAACTAAAGAAACTTACCAGATTCTCCTTTTATTTTGTCTGTCCCAGCTCTCCCGAATGTAAAAAGTCTCCCGATTTTTTTTTCTACTTTCAATTAAAAAAAAAAAAAAAAAAAAAAAAAAGCAACAGAGATTTCCCTTTCTCCATTGCTACATCTGCACAGCACTGATGTACTGCATAAGCGTGGGAACACAAGTCCCATACGCATGCGCGGTGCATCAGAAAAAGTCCCAGGATACTAGAAAAATGCGGAAGGGCAGCACGTAGGCATTATACAAAGACATTATTTAAGAAAAGTAAGCATTTTTTTTGTTAAATAATGTCATTGTAAAATAGCAATAACTGACTCAGTGGTTGTGGTATATTGAAATTTACCCAAAGTTTGCTTTCTTTAATCACTCAGGCTTCACCCTTGTGATTAAACCACACGGGTAAAGCTTCAATATACCACACTGACATTATCGGTTATTGCTTAATTATAATCTAGAAAGGACTGTTACAAACATTCCATTATAATTACCTCACTAAGCAAATTTAAGAAAATAATTAAAACAAAGTTGATTTAAAAGTAATTTATAAGGTAATAAGACCAATCAAATGATGACATTCAATAACAATGATTGCAGCCAAGATTATGGCTGATTATCAAACAAGTATTGATATTCCCATAACATTGAAATGCTTGAGAAATTCATTTCTAAAACTCAATTTAGATAATTTCTAAATAATCTTCTGAATAAGGGACCATGTTCTAAATAGTAGCTACAGCTTTAGAAAATGCCTTCTGTACTATCGATGGATTAAATGAAGGTCAAAGGTTAACATAGCTTTACTAGATGCAGACAGTAGCTGAGCTGTAACATTAACATTAAGACTAGCAATGCTGCCCTTGCTGGGGATTAGTAACTATTTAGCTTTTATACAATGTTGCCCTTGCTGGAGATTAGTAACTATTTAGCTTTTATACAATGTTGCCCTTGCTGGAGATTAGTATCTATTTAGGTTCATATGTTCATAGGTTCATAGGTAGGTACTAGGCTATTGGCCCTAGGGCCTATACAAGCCTAGCCAAAAGGTGCCCTGGCTTTCACCACCCAAGACAATTATTTTCCTGTGCCACTGTCGAGCAGAGCCAGAAGTGATCCCCAGGGTGAATTTCCTATCTCCCATCCAATCATCAAGATTTTTCTTGAAGAGTGCTAATGAGGAACTTTGTTTGCTATGGATAGGTAGTTTGTTCCAGAGTATGGAAAATCTCTGGGACAGGAATCTATCCCTCCAGCATGTTCTGTTTATTGTGGTGACAAGGTTTAGGTCCCTAGAGCATGTAGCTCGTAGGGATTGGGATTTCTTTAAGTGGAGCATGTCTAAAAGCTCTGGATTTGACATAGCTTTGTGTGTTAGGCAGAGATCACCTCTGAGTAGGCGATATGCGATGGAGTAAAGCTGCAATTTTTTGAGACGTACTGCATAGGGCATCTGTTTGAGGCTGGTAATTCTCTTTGTGAGGTATTTCTGTGGCCTTTCCAGTTGTTGTAGATGTCTTGTGAGGTACATATCAAAAGGGGCATTGTACTCTATAATGGGTCTAATGAGTGATGAGTAGAGGGGAACAATGACCTCTTTTTTCCTGGATGAGAAACCTTTTGTGATGAGGTGTGCCATGTAGAATGATTTCCTGACTACTGTGGCAATGTGATTATCAAAGGAGAGACTACTGTCCACCGGTGTCCCAAGGTCTCTTATCAGACTTTCGGTGTTAAGTAGACTACCGCGTATGAGGTAGTTCATGGGTACAAAGTTTTTACCAAAAGGGATGACAATGCACTTTTTGGCATTGAGCTTGAGGCCATGGCTTTGACACCAGGCATCTGTCTCAGCGAGGCCCTTTTGTAAGATGTCCACATCTTTTGGAGTTTTGATTATGGCTCCTAGTTTGCAGTCATCTGCAAACTTCATTAGCCAAAGACCTTCTGTGTTAGCCTGTACTTCAGAGAAGTAGATACCAAACAGGAGAGGACCCAGGACTGAACCCTGTGGTACTCCACTTGTCACTGGTCTGAAGTTGGATTTGAAGTTTGCTACTTTCACAGTGTGGGTTCTGTCAGTGAGCCAGTTGGCAACCCATCTTGTGACATAGGGATTTTTACCTAGTTTAGTGAGTTTATCTATAATTCCAGAGTGGGGGATGGTGTTGAAATCCTTGGTGAGATCTAGATAGGCTGTGTGAACCACTATACCCTCATCTACGGTTTTGGTGACCTCCTCAAAGAAGTTTATCAGGTTTAGGAGACATGATCTACCTTTTACAAACCTGAACTGGGTGGGGTCCTGAGTTTGGAGATTACCAATGTCATTGCTTATAAGTTCCATGATGATAAGTTCCATAGCCTTGCAGACCAGGCTCATTAGGCTAATGGGGCAGTAGTTTCCGGGGTCTGTGATGGCTCCCCCTTTGTGGAGTGGGATAACTGTTGCTGTGCACCATTCAGTGGGCACATAGCCTGAGGTGAGGCTATGACTGAACATGGTACTTAGGTGGGGTGCCAGTTCATTCTGTAGTTCATGTAGAACACAGCCTGGGATGTTGTGAGGTCCCATGGATACTGTGTTCTTGGCTTTGGATAGTGTGTTTTTTACCTGTGCAGCTGTGATTACAGGAACTTTGCATTCTTCTGGTATAGAGATGGGCCCTTTAGGGGATGACAGTGGGGTAAAGTTAGCACTGAACCTATCTGCCAGGATGTTGGCAATATCAGTTGGTTCTGTATATTCAGTGCCATTGTGCTGTAGCTCAGAGCAGATCTGAGTGTTGCCATTGAGATTCTTGACATAGCTATATAATGCTTTGTGGTTGTCTTTAGAGTCAGTGGCGATTTTGTTTTCATAACTTGCTTTGGAGGATTTTATGAGGGAACTCAGCTTCTTATTTTGGCTGACCAGGGAGATTCTCCAGTCATGGGATTTTACTCTTTTGTGCAACAGTTTCTTTCTTCTGTTGTAGAGTTTATTTATGGCAGGGGACCACCAGATTGGCTTCCTTTTTTTGGAGGATAGCATCTTGGTTCTGTTAGGGATTGCATGATCTATGCACTTGTGTAAGTGCTTATAAAGTGCATTTGTGTAGGATTCAGCAGTCATACCTCTATTGTCCATCAGCATGGGTGTCGTGAAGTTTGCCACTTCTGTCTTAAGAAGCATGAAGTTGGCTTTGGAGAATTTTTTTACTGTGGTTTCCCTAATGGGGGTGGGGGAGGGATCTGGATGTCTAGGGAGATTAGCTTGTGGTCAGATCTGACCAACGAGGAATTGACCTCTGGTGTGGAGCACTGGTTGCCCATGCTGGTAATAACCAGGTCTAGGATATTGCTGCCCCTGATGGGAGTGTGGATAAGTTCATCCAAGGCATTGGAATTTATGGATTCCAGAAAACGTTGAGCACAAGAGTTGGTACATGAGTAGTTTTCCCAGTTAATGGTAGGGTAGTTGAAATCACCCATTATTAGGGTGTTAGGTTGTACCCTAATATTTTCCAGTGTATCAAGAAATGAGGAGTGGGAATCCTGGGGCATGGTGGGGGAATCTGTAGCAAGCTACAATTTGGATAGTGGTCTTGCCCAGAGTTAGTTGCACTTGGATAATCTTGGATGCATTATGCTGAGCAACTAGCCTGGAGGTGTGGATATCCTTAATGAATATGGACATGCCTCCGCCTTTAGTGTTCCGGTCCAGGTTAGGTGGCCGAATGGTGTGGTATGAATTATAGCCTGGTAATGCAGGGGTACTCTCTGGAGCCTTGAACCAGGTCTCTGTCACTGCACAGATGTCAATGTTCTCCATTTTAAGAAGTGCCTTGAGTGAGTGCATTTTGAGGTTTAGACTTCTAGCATTGAGTAGCAATACCCCCCAGATTCTTCTTGCCTGTACCTGTTACGGTGGTGAATTTGTCATTTGAACCTTGCCTAAAAAAGGCACTATAGGGGTGGCTAGAGCCTTAGCCAGTATCCAGAATCCCAGGTGTGACAGGTGCAGGCCATCTCTGGCAAATCATTGTGGTTTGTTGATCATGTCATCCCAGGCAGACAGATGCTGGATCCCCTTAGAATGACACGAGAAGCTTAGCCAATTGTTGAAGTCAATCATTTTGTCCTTGTACTGTGGTATCATTCTGGGTGATGGCAGGATGCTACTCAGGACTAGGGTCATATCTGCCTGGGCTACAAGATCGGACAGCTCCTCCATGTCCCTTTTCATGTAGTCCAGGGAGGTACGTCTCAGGTCATTCACACCAACATGGACAATGACAGTCATATTTGTACTTGTTGTGGAGTGACCTGAGTGCATGTGTTATGTAGTGGATTCTGGCACCCGACAGGCAGCTGACAGTAATGTTCTCCTTGTTTAGCCTGGTGAGTGGAACATCAGTGTGCCTGACTATAGAGTCACCTGTGACTAGAGTGTTGGGTACGTTGTTATGCCTTATGAGCTGTGGTTGAGTGGCACACTGAGTTTGTGGGCTATGTGTCATTTGGGTTGTGTTGGGGGGTGGAGGTTGCTTGTGTTTCTGCTTTGGAGGTCCCTGTTGCTTGGGCAGGTTTTTACTGAGAGCCTCCGTGAATGTAGGTGTGTGTTTTGTGTTTCTATGTGTGTGTTTTGGTGGTGTAGGTTTTGAGGGACTATGTGCTGAGTGTGGTGTTGTGCAAGTGTTTACCTTCTCTTGACTGCCTAGTCCAGTCTTAGGTGAAGAGAGCTTTGCTTCCAGTTTGGCTATATAAGTGCATCTCTCACAGGTTGTAGTGTTGGGTGCTAGGAGGAGAGGGTTGTCTGTGTACATGAGGCAATTGCTGCATTGCCCCAAGATGCCCAGATTCATCAGGTAGACAGGAGAAAACACCGGGAGCTGATCCTTAGACATGCCTGAATAGGTGCTTATTTGTTAAGTACTAGAAACTGTTTTCCTCTAGACAGTGAGGAAAGTTGAGTGCTGTAGTAATTTGTAGCTTATTTAGTGCTTACAATAAGTTCTGAACAAGTGCTGAGCTCAAAGAAACAGACTTGAGTGCTGAAACAAAAAAATCCGGCTAGTTCTAAGAAACAAAATTAAGCTAAAAGGCTTCCCCCCAACACAGAAAAAGGCAGGAAACAAGCTTAGACATTTTTTTTTTGTTTTTTTGTTTTTTATGCTTTTATCTTTTGACAGTCAGAACCGGTGCTGTTCCCTAGAAACTGAAGCAGCAGATTTTCGTTACTGCAATTGGAAGTAACTTGATGTTATGTAACTAATTAAGGATTATTCAGGGGACAGTGTACTCTAATAATGGAATTAATAGATTAGTGCCCATAACCTTCTGGGTTTCCAAGATTAGCAGGTTTGAAAGTTCAAAACTTAATGTTAGTTGCTGCAGGCTTAACCAACAAGTGCCTCAATATGACATTTATTTATTTAAATATGACATTTAAATGTAAAGGAAGGTTCAAGCAAGCATTAGATACATTTGCTGTTAAACTTGAGCTATAATAATGTTTTATGCAACAATGATTTCTATAGACTGCACAACTTTTAACTTTTGGGTTATTCTAAAAGTCGTAACGACTGTTTTTCTAGAATAACTTAAGTTTATTAGCCCATACCAGATCCAGAGGCAGTATAATGTGTTTGCAGATCTTTTGGGACTCTATGGAACTTTGTATCCCATACCCCCACTGGGAAGAACAAAGAAGATCCATGGAACCATCAATAACAGCAATATTGTATCTTTCCAGAAGCCATTTATGTTCATCATTTGGTCAACATCATAATAATAGATATTCTACAGTCAGATGCCCTTTCCTGCCATAATATATACTTGCTAAAGCCTGGCAATGTCTGCTAGTCTTCTGATTAGCTAACTGAAGCTCAACACAGAGAGTGCTATGAGGAGTTGAAGGAATGTTTTAATCTTCCCTTTGGAAGTGGACTTTGAATAGTTGTTTGATTATAAAATGTTGATAAAATGTTCCGTTACTGATTCCTTAAGTAAGATTATTACTGCAGCAGTAATGAGAGTAATCTTGATTTGGTATGCAATAATGCACCAGAAGGGTAAGGACCTAAACTAAGATTTATTACAACACTGAACCTGAAAAGTGTGACTGTAGATTTTATATATAGGAAGTCTGAGACTATAGTATCTTGGAGTATTTCCCCTAGTCTAAGAAGCAAGAACCCTTGTTTTTTTTTTAACTGAAATTATCTTTTCTTTCTCAAAGTTTTAAAGGTCTCAGTTTTGTCCCTTGAACTTCTGTCACTCGGTCATTTTATGCAGTCAGTGTGTCAGCCTAGTGGTTATTAAAAATTGATTCCAGGAGCATAGTTTTTTTTTGTTACTCTGCTGGAGAAAAATACGGTCTAAGTTATTATTTTTTTTAATTTCATGAAAGTCTAAAGAGGGGGCAGGATGTGGTACAATGCTCTGGATGAGGACTGAATTGTCTTCAGACAGGGTCAGGAAAATACTTTTTGTGCCATTTATTATCCAGTATTATTTTTCTTTTTTTTTCAAAATAATTTTTATTATGTTTCATAACAAAACAAGTTGTTTACATATATTCAAAGAAGAAATTGATTATTAGTTAAAACAAGAAAACATAATAGTAAAAGGAAACAAAGTATATACATAGTGTCTAAATAATACAGTATTACAATATATCATAAAAAAGAAAAAGAAAAACATAATGTTACATTAAACAAAATAGAGATATTTGTTTAGAATATTCTCTAGATTGGACCACATAGTATATGAATAGGATGTTCTAGTAGTTCTTGACTTAATAGTCAACATTTCTAAACAACAGACTTCAGTAAGAATATTTTTGAATTCTGCAAATGAAGGTACGTGTTCAGATTTCCAATTTTTAGTTATTGTCTTCCTAGCTGCTGTTAACACAGACCATAAAAGAAAAAGAAGATATTTGATTTTTCTAATTCAAGAAGGGAAAGGGAATGGAGTATTGAATAAAACCAAAGATTTGGTCAGGACAAATCTATCTGTAAAAAGTGCTTGAAGAAGATTGTTGATTTTTTCCCAAAATTTCTTTAAGACTACACAGTCATAGTACATGTGTGACCAGTCAGGTTTAGAATCTGATTTACATCTCCAGCACAATACCCTATATTTGGTAATCAATTCTAATTTATGTGGTGTGAAAAAAAGCTTTATTCATAAATTTCCAAGCATATATTCTCCATCTTAATGATGAGGTAGTTAGTTTGGATGATTCCAAAATTATTATTTTATCTAATTCAGTAGGAATCATATTATTGGTTGTGACGAAGTAAGTCCAGTAACTATCAGGAATATTTTTGTTTCTATATTAATTATTTTATATATTATTGATAGTTTACATTTAATAATTGTGTTTTATTGAATAAAAGAGTTGAAAAAGTTTATTAATTTAGGAATTGGAGATCTTGAATTTTGTGGAAATTAATTAATTTTGTTAAACAAAAAAGTTCTAAGAGATTGAAGTTGTAACCACTCAAAACGGTTTAATTCAAAATGTATAATTAAATGTTCTAGTGTAATTAAATTATCATCTTGTAAAAATTGGAACCAATAATTTAGTTTTTTTTTCCTTTAATGGGAGAATATTAGTCAAATTGGAAGTGACAATAACGTCTTTTGTGAATGCAATAGAGAATAAAATGAATATCCAATATTTGTACATCATGTTTTTGTATATATAATTTTGAAAATATTTTAATAAGAGCTTCATATAATGAGATAGATTACTGGGAAGTGAATTTAGAGAAAAATAATTGTTCAATATCTATATAAATGGGTTATTTATAATTAAGAGTTTACTGGTATTGGTTCTCTCATTAGTGTGAAAACAAGGGACTTGAAATTTCTTCCATTTCGCTGAATAACTCTCATTTAACAACAGTAGGGCAGTCTTAATTACTGATGAAATAGAGTATAATTCTAAGTCTGGAAGGCTTATACCTCCTAAAGACCAATCCCTCATATGATTTGCAATAGATATTCCAGGTTTATTTGGTTGCCATAGCAATTTCAAAATCATCGTGTTTAATTCTTTAATTCATTTTTTCGGGGGAATTAATGAAGTAGATTGAATTATGTAAATAATTTTAGGTAGAATGATCATTTTGATAATTGAAAGTTTTTCTTCCATTGTGAAAAAAAGATGTTTCCATTTATTAATTAAGTTATTGATAGAGGAGATGCAGTTAGAGTAATTTGTTTTTATTATATCTATTGTTTGTTAATATGATGCCTAAATATTTTAAACCCTTTGCATTAACTAAATATCTAGTATACTTCTGATTCCAATAATTAGTATTAGAGGTGATAGGAAGTATTTTTGTTTTATTATCGTTAAAAATTAAACCTGTCTTTTTTTGCATCAGTTCCATAACATCAAATACAGCATGTAGAGTTGTATTTGTTCCCCCAATGGTTAGAAGACAATCATCAGCAAAAAGTTGTACTTTAGAAGTTATCTCTGAATTCAAATTAAGTCCCTTAATATTTGGGTTCATTCTTATATAGTTGGCTAGAGGTTCCATTAGGATAATGAATAGTAAAGGAGAGAGGGGACAGCCCTGTTTAGTTCCTTTATGAAGTGGGATATTTCTGATAAAAATGAACCAGTCTTACTATATGCATAGCTACCATGATATAAGTGAGAGATTAAATTAATAAATTTATCAGAAAAAATATATGTTTTTAAAGTAAGAAATATGTAATCCCAGTTAACTGAATCAAAGGCACACTTTATATCTAGACTTAATAAGGTTAAATTCTTCTTTGATTCAATATTCTTTTAAAACTGTTAAATGTGTTTCTGTTTAAAATAAAACCTGTTTGATCTTCGTTAATTAATCCAGGGATGAATTTCTTAAGTCTATTTGGCAGTTCAAATACTATTGCATTATGGTCGGATAATGGGCATGAATGAACTTTGACTTTTTCTATATTATTAATTAGATGATTTGAGACATAGATTCTATCAGTTCTAGTGTATGTGCCATGTCTTGCAGAGAAGTGTGTATAAAAAAAGTGATTTTGAGTCAGCGAAATCATTTAAAATGAAATGATTCAGTAAATTCAATCAAATTTCTTCACAGGTGAAGTTATCATCCTCTTTCTAAAAGCAGTAGAATCCTTTTCATTTATTATACAGTTAAAGTCTCCAGCGAATATGATGTTTCCTTTTGAGAGGTATACTATTTGATCTAGTTGTTTGATAGTATGAGAAACAATCCCCGGAATCCAATATATATTAATGAATGTGTATATTTTTTACTCAGTTCTAAAGTGGTGGCACATAGCATTCCTTTATCATCACTGTATGTATTTATTATTCTAATAAAAGGGAGGGAATTGTTCCAGAAAATAACTACACCTCTTTTTTTTTGTTGATGATGTGAACTAGATAATACAGAATATTTCCTATTATTGAATTTGTGTATGTCTTCCTTTAGTAAATGTGTTTCTTGTAGAAAAACAACATTAATATTGAAAATATGAAGATATTTATATAAATTCCCCCCATTTGCAGCCATTATTTAATCCATTAATATTAATAGAAATATATTTTAATGAGGACATTTTAAAGGATAAGTATGTATAGTAGGGTATGATCTTTTAGATGGTTACATGTGTACCCATATGTATATATTCTTACTGTAATTAAGTAGGAATTCACAGATTTGTGATCCAAATGATATAAGATTAATGTATTAGTTAATCTTCTTGAAATATTAGATACCAAAAAATAACAAATATTAACTATATACACATAAATTACAACTATATTCACCATTACCCCCTTCATGGAGTTCAAAAGACTCCTGACTCAAACAAGGTACTGTTTGAGTGAACCACCCTCTTACTAACAACAGTAAATGCCTCCCCACCATAATAAATGATAAATATGGTTATTTTGTGACAAAAGTTAAGAGATATTAATAGTTTATGTGTAACTCATAAATCAATATATTAAGGAATAAATGTTTGAAAATAATACTTGTTATCATGGAAAGCATTAATAGAAAGGATCAAGTGTTAATGATTATTTGAGTATATTGTGGATGGAACAAAATTGTTAATGAGTATAGTGGATGTATAGCAAGATAAAAGATTATATTAATCAAAACAAGACATGTTGTCTAAAATGTAGATATAATCTTAAGACTTTTTTTGTATTTATATATATAAAACAGTACTATTTTTCTTAGAATATAAATGGATTTAACATTGTAAATTTGTGGTTTGCCTTTCATTGTGCGTGTGCGTGTGTGTGTGTGTGTGTGTGTGTGTGTGTGTGAGAAGGGTGCTGCTTCTACATAAGCAATATAATGACATTTATAGTAGTAGCACTGATGTGCATATAGAATAGCTGTAGATGCAGTCCATAGTGTCATTCTCAGGCAGTGTGTTCTACATCCACACTGCAAAATGCCCAGCAAGTTTAAGAGTAATAAAACCACACTTTCACAGGCTAAAAATGAGGTTCTACAGGAGGCCTTCCATCACCATGGGAAATGTCTGCTTGGATAGGATAGTGCTAACCAGACATACTCAGATCATCCTAAGCAAGCTATGGTCCTGGACATTAATGTGGTGGGCTGGACTACACCTAAGAGCAGATGAGAAACCAGGCCACTGGCATCACCTAGGATGCTGAGAAGTGTGCTCAAAACCTTGTATGGGAAGAAAGGATCACAGGAAGAAGACCTTGTCTGGAGCAGCTTTTGACCAAGATTGAGGAGTTTCTGGCATCCCTCAGGGGGAAAACAAACTCCTCACTGTCCCACAGTATGGCATTGGACATTGGAGCTGAGCTTCAGTTTGACCTATGGGTATCCATAATTGATGACCCAGATGAGTATTTATATACTTGTTGTGTGGCATGACAGATTTAGATTGCTTCAGTCAAGCTTGTACAGCTAGTTGATGCTGTTTAATGACTGCTTTTCAGGTATATCAAGGACACCTTATCCATGGGCAGCTGAATGAGGTCAGGCCTATTATCTATTACAGTTGTTTATCACTGTATGTACAGTGTGCACCGAGACTAAGGCTGTTGGTGAAGCGTGCTAGTTGTAACGTTTTTTCACTTTGCTGTTTCACAGATGATTCTCTAGTACCAGTACTGTAAAAATTCCACCATCTGATATTAGAGACTCAGTAGACTCAGATCATAATGCGAGTGAATAGCTGGTGCAATTAGGGAGCACGTTGTCAGTGTCTGACACAGGAAGTGTGATCACCAGATCCCCTAGCCAAACCATGCCCAAGGACACTCAAGATGCACACACAACACAGGTAGGACAGGTTACTTCAGACACTCACAGTGAATCACTCTATCTCCCAGTGAAGCACAATCATCATTATCTCCCATAAGAACCATAAGGATGTGTATACTGGTGCACATCAAACACATGGGTACCACTATCCAGTAGCATAACTATTGTGGAGTGAATAGGAAAAAAACCCTGGATACTGTTTTGTCCAGGGCACAGTTCACTGACATAAAATAAAAATAATATAAACTTTAAAACTTTTTTTATTTATTTAGCAGTTCCAAAGTTTAATAAAACAGTATAAAAATGTTAAAAACGTCCAAAAAAAGACAAGCACTTTCACACATATCCAATTGCTTCTTCAGATCTGCAAACTTGGGCAGACTGCTGAAAGGGTCATTGGAGAAATGTTTCATTCTGGTGCTTGCACATACTTCAACAAACTACTGAAAGGGTCACTGGGGGAAAGTTTCATTTTGGTGTTGTGCATACTTTGACAGACTGCTGAAGGGGTTGTAGGGAGAAACACTTCGTGTAGGTGCTTGTGCAAACTTAAGTGAAGTGGTCATTGGGTGAAACATTTCATTTTGGTGTTTGTACAAACTTGGGAAGACTGCTGAAAGGTTCATGGAGGAAACATTTCATTTTGGTGCTTATGCAAACTTGAACAGACTGCTGAAGGGATTGTTGGGGGAAATATTTAATTCTAGTGCCTGTGCATACTTGAACAAACTGCTGAAGGGGCCGTTAGGGGAAATGATGCTTATGCACATAAGGACTGACTATTGAAGGGATCTTTGGGGAAAATTATTCATTTTGGTGTCAGTTAAGTCCTTGTGCATCATGGGCAAAATTCTGAAGTGTTCTTTGGGGAAAATGTTTCATTTTGGTGCTTGTGCATACATTGACAAACTACTGAAGAGGTCATTTAGGGAAACTGTTTAATTCTGGTGTCATCAAAGTGTTTGTGCATACTTGGACAAACTTCTGAAGGGATCATTGGGGGAAATGTTTTATTTTGGTGCTATGTGAGTGCTTGTACATACCTGGGCAAACTAGTGAAGGGATCCTTGGAAGGAATTTAATCATTTTGGTGTCACTTGTGTGTGTACATAGACAAACTACTTAAGGGATCTTTGGGGGAAATGTTTCATTTTGGTGCTTGTGCATATATGGACAAGCTAATGAAGGGGTCATTGGGGAAACTGTTTAATTCTGGTATCATCTGAGCACTTTTGCATACTTGGACAAACTGCTGAAGGGGTCATTGCGGAAATGTTTTATTTTTGTGTCACTTGGCTGCTTATGCATACTTGGACAAACTGCTGAAAGGATTGCCAGGGCATTTAGAAAAAGAAAGTAAACAATGCAGCTACACTGCTTGATAGGCAGCAATGGAGCAAAGCCAAATATAATTTTAATGTATATTACTGATTTTAAAACAAGAATCTGGTAAATCACATGACAGAACATTAACCACCTTGATGATCTATATTTTGGCAGGGGAGGGGCAGGTTCCCCTGCATCCACAATGTGACAATGAACCACTCACACCCTCCAAATATATATTACTAGCCTATTCCTGGTCATTAGAACATACACCTCCCTCACAAAAGCAGTTTCATGAGAGCATACACCTCAACCTCATAGCACAAGAAATCTGGACAAAGCCTAAAATAATGGGAACAGGGTCAGGTTTTAAATATTGCTCTTCTAAAATTTAAATTTAGAAAGTTTCTAGAATAATGGGATTTGTAGTGTGCATTTTCTGATGGAAATGATGTCTGAATCACACAAATGCATGCCATTACTTAATGAGTTCAGTCCTCACTAATTGCCAGAAAACCACAAATGTTATGAAGTAAAAATATGGACATGCTGCAAAAATCTGGACAGTTGAAAGGTATGGTCAGGGCCAGGACTAAGTATTCAGTACATGTTGCTTGATATTCTGAAACTCCATTTGTTGCCTGGGTGAACTAAGGAGAAAAGAATCAGTCAAAATGGGGCCTCACTGTGTTCTGTATTCTTAATAGGCTTCTTGATGTCTCCATTAGAGTACCTTGAAATAATCACGATTACTGCAAATCTGCAGAATAACAAATTGTGCTTCCCAAAGTATTATACTGTATGTCTGAACCAGAGAATGGTGTAGGACTTTGGACATCTTTCTTCTTCCTTTGGAGTTTAAGCAGCTGAAGAGGATCATAAAACAGGACAGGTATATGTAATGCAGTATACAAATAGTTACTGGATCTGATATTTAGGATTATTACTGGGCTTTTATAAAATGTGCGCTTCAATTAAAATGAATCTAATTTTCACCCAGACACTTTCTTTATTGATGACTAGCATGAAAATTGAATATATACCTATCATGGTTTGTTTTTGTCCAGTTAACAAAATAATTGTGTGTGTGTGTGTGTGTGTGTGTGTGTGTGTGTGTGTGTGTGTGTGTGTGTGTGTGTGTGTGTGTGTGTCTGTGTGTGTCTGTGTGTGTCTGTGTGTGTCTGTGTGTGTGTGTAAGTTTATAGGTTAGTACTAGGCTATCTGTTTTTCTGGGTCACTTTTAGCCTAACCAAATTTCCCATCCCAAAGGTAAGAATCAAACCCTGTATCCTGTGCACATGAGATAAAGGCAGTTTGACTTGTACTGCCAGAAGCAATTTAATCTAAGGGACATTTTTCTTTTTTTTTCCAATATATATTTTTAAGTATTTAAGTGGCTGTGGCTGAGAGCATTCAAGAGGTTATGTCAGATCTAGTTATGGTAGATGGTCATAGAAACAGTCACACAGCACACCTACATCTAGCTATGAGTATGACACTACATGTGAGAATCCTTACAGGGGCAGCTCCCATGGGCAGGGGCTTACACAAGATGGTTGATCACTTTCCATGGATGCCCTGGACTTATCCATGGCATCAACTCACACTGCTGCAATTACTGCTGAGGTTGTGTCTAAGCACCCAAACACATGCACACACACATAAACACACCACTATCCTTTGCTTCACATACCCAGAGCCAGTAACCCCTCACCATAATTTCTCAATAACTTTATGAAGCCCCACATCTTACATGCACTACATTTTCAGTTTGTGTAACACTCACATATTTACCTGTGGAAGACATTCCCTACCTGTGCATTCCTTTTGTAAATTATTACTTGGGGTGCCTATGTCTGATGCAGTGTAGCCAGCCTATGCACAGGTAAGCACAGATATTGGATTTGCCTGCATCAGTTTTACTGTTGTGTATATGTTGTACTATGGAACAAAGCTGTGTACCAGCTGCTGACTTTTTCCCAGTGCCACAGTGTAGTACACTCGCCTCTGTCTAGCAAGTTCATTCCCTGTTGCTCAATCCTGCATTGAACCCTCACCTTCCACTGCCTGCTGTAATGTAACATGTTTTTCCTGCAGTAGACCTCCCTGCTGCAACTGCTTTCTAATTAATCATACTATGTAAAAAATATTTTTGCACATGTGCCAAAGTCATACTGCAGGACATTACTAAATACATGTAGGTAGTGAAAGTGTGCCTTCAGCAACCCAAATACTCACTGCACAGTGGCTCAGGTTTGTGATAGGGCAAAGCTATATGCATTGTCTGCCATGGTCTGTGGATTTTGAATGGGTGTCATCAGCCATGGCTCCAGCGCATATCTGGCATCATTGATAGAAAGGTCTGGGAAATGTTGGTAAAGGTCACAGGAATGCCAAATGTGGGAGTCATAGTAACATCCTGGGTGGCCTGCAGTCACATTGGAGATGAAGCCTTGTGCATTACAGGCCACCTGACAGTTAATGGTGCGATACCCTTTACAGTCCACATACTTTCATTCCAGCTTATCAGGTGGACCCTTTATTTCATATGAGTGCATTCTATGGCTCCTGCCACTGCAGAGAAATAGGATATTTTATAGAAATCTTGTATGGTGTTTGCTCTGTCCTATGAGGTACATGGAAATCACAAGTGCTACACCTCATGCTGAAGCACACCATCAAGAAACTGATGATATATTCTTGAGGAGGATGCCTGAGATAATCTCACTGTGTCCACTATTGGTCTCTGAAAAGTCTTTGTAATTAGTATACAAAAAGCCACACTTACCTTTGTATCCACTGGGATAAATGCTTTACAATTCTCATGAGATGGCAGATAAGGCCAACATTTCTACCACCTTCTGTATATTATCCCTATTCACACAGAACAAGTGTACGATATCATTGTTGTAAAGGCCATGACATGTTAAGTGCAGGAGGGTAACCAAGGACAAGATTGTGACCGACATCAGCAATAATGGAGTGTTGCATATACACATTAAGTAATGGTGCAGAAATTCCTAGCATATCTCTGTGATTCTCCTGTATGTATGTAAAGATTTTGTTGTTATCATTCACACTAGAGTTAGAACAGCACATTTCTCTTCATAAATTTCTGAATCACTCTGCCATCTTGTTTCTCTCATTTGCATACACGCAGCTTCTTATTTTAATATGTTGCTCATTATCATATGTTTATACTGACAGGAGTAATAGCCTGAGTCAAGATCCAGAGAGGGTCATCCCCTAGATTCCCTTCTTCCAGGGGCATGAGGTAGGTTGCCCATTTTTCTGTTACTCAGTTTTCCCTATATAGTTAGAGTTCTTGATTAATGACATGTAGTCTTCAGCACTAAAGCAGATCGGACATAATGCAAAAGTGAGAGAGAGAGAGAAAGCTCACACTTTACACAGTGGACCTGTTGCTGTATTATTTTCATACTCACAAGAACCTCAACAGTATCTTCTTCTATTTGATTTTAGTGGAGTTCCTACTTATAAAATTAACCCTGATAAAATCCTGATGTTTAATGTAAACTTCCACCTCCACCCAATAAAGCTCTCACAATAGCTCAAAACATAAAAGTGGGATAATGCAGGAGTTAAATATCTTGAAGTCAACATAATACCTAATCTCAACAAAATGTTTTGCACTACCATGAAACCTAGAGCACACCAGTGTTATAATTTACTTAAATCTTCAGTAATCCTTAATTTAATCATGTAAAAAATGGTAATTTCTAAAAAAATGGCAATCCTTTATAATTACTACATCTGGCGTAAGCTTGCCCTTAAAGCCCTGCCATAGACTGTTCATTAATTTACCTCCTTTTCTCTGGAATGCTGAACCACTAACAGTAAGATTTAACAAACTTAAAGAACCTAGAAAATGGAGGTGGGATTGCTCCACCTTAAAGCATACTTTTGTGCAGCTCCTCTGAGTACCAAAGGGTACGTCATGCCCCCTTTTTATGACTCCATATTTAAACATTTAAAGTTATCATATCACCCACCTCTTTAACTTTAAAGTGATGGCATATGATAAGCTCCCTGTAGACTTCTCACATTCCATCTTGAAAACTCTTAACACACTTTATTAAAATTATTAATCATTTCACCTTGCAAATGTTTAGTTAGTCAGATATTTCCTGACTCATCCCTTTTTAGGGTGAAGATTTCCTTCTCATTATAGAGAGCCTCTCCTCTTGTCTTTTTCTTTTAATAAAAGAATGAACTGCAATATCAGGGGAGCATCTTGGAGATTCTGCTTTTTTTTCTTTGGATGATACTCCATGGTTTAA
The DNA here is from genome assembly GCF_019279795.1 of Protopterus annectens. Lineage (NCBI taxonomy): Eukaryota > Metazoa > Chordata > Ceratodontiformes > Protopteridae > Protopterus > Protopterus annectens. The sequence continues at coordinate 756,249,109 of NC_056728.1, read as the reverse complement.
CATCTTGGTTAGTGATTCTCAGCAAGAACGTAGCTGCTGGTATTAGTTTCATGATCACAACCTGGGATGGCTCACTACCATTTGTTGAAGACACATAAATATTGTATCTTCCACAAGGAAAGCTTTTTAACTTTTAGTTAGTCAGATATTTTCTGTCCAGCCTTTCACTTTCTCACCAGACAGCAAATGTAAACCCACATTTAATGCTTCTTTTCAGGCAGCCTATATATAGAGCACTGGAAAAAAGGAGTCTTCTTGTGGGCTTACTCAGGCTTAAAACCATCCCAGGAATCGTCATTTAAAATGACCTTGAATAAATAGCAGCAGCAGTAGCTGAATATGCAGCTTGGAGGATGGTAAAAAAATCGTTGTAATTTTTGCTCCTAAATTATAAGCCTCTATGTTGCTACCTGTTAAGTATTTTTGTAGATAATGCCTCCAGCAATATTGTTTATGTGTGACCAGATTAACAATCATGTTTCATTGGGCGTCAGAAAATTATTGGAAGTGCTAGTCATTTGTGGGTAAGTGTCCTTATGTCTTTACATCTTTAGGGACAGCACCAGTCTGCAACCATACCTGCTAGAGGTATTAGAAGTACTGGGAACTTCATGGCCAGGTAAGTTGATCCACAAGGTTTATCTGTTTCACTTGGGCATGCCAAATTTGATGACTTGGTCCATGTATGAGGTTCAGTTGTTAACATGCCTGTTGGGATGTAATAATTAGTATGAAGCAGAAACACACCAACCCTCACATTATCCAAGAGATAATGAGATAAAATTTGGAAATAAATATGTTACTCTCTAGACTAGACTCTAAATCACTCTCCATATCTAAATGGTTCCCCGTACTGGTCACTTGAATTGCAGAAAGCCAAGTTATCCATTTTTAATTAGGCTACTTTTTTATACATTCAGATCCTTTTCCATTTTTAATTGTTTCTTAACTCTCTTGAACCCGACCATTTTGGTTTAAGTCCTTAGCAGTGACTATGAATTTACACAGTGATTAGGAATCTGTTCCATTTTATACAACCCCTGCTTTTATGAGAGTGCCTTGACAGCTGATCACATGGTAACATTGATGGGCGCCATTTTGTCTAGTCCCATTTTATGAAGAAGATTGCCTTCTCATTATACACAGCCCCTCCTCTTGTCGTGTTCTTTTAATAAAAGAACAAACTGTATTACCAGGGGAGCACCTTTCAGAACAAACATTGATTTAACAAGAAAAAGTTTATTTGCTATGATTGTTTTTAAAGACTTTCCCAGCCTCATAAAAAAACAGCTAAACAAACTCTATTCAATCATTTGTAAATTATTTTTAATTGTTGCCAGATATCTTGTAAACAATTTACAGCTGACTCATACATTCATTTTCTTTTACCAGGTCTAGTAATTTTCCATTCTTCCTACATTTTTTTTTTTTTTTATGACAACTGCTAATAATGAGAGATGTTTATCACATAGTGCCATTATGCAAATTAAGGGCCATTTATAAGAACAATTTTAATCTGTGAAAATGCATGATATGTCAACACAAAACACACACACACACACACACACACACACACACACACACACACACACACACACACACACACACACACACACACACACACACACACACACACACACACACACACACACACACACACACACACACACACACACACACACACACACACACACACACACACACACACACACACACTCACACTGCATTCTCCAACCAGCCTTTTCACTTCCAGGCAGATTTTTCTGGTATTACAAATATACACTATATTCTTCTTCCACTCAAATATTTTACAAAAAGAGTTATTTGGCAATTTGATATAAATATAATGTGTGTGCATGATATAAATATAATGTCTGTGGATGTGGTGTAAACAAGCCCTAGAAAAAAATATTAAAAACATTTAACTTTATTTTTGCAAAGTTTTCAGCATCAAGAAAGTCATGCAACAGCATATAAATACACCCTGCCCTTCTCTGCTAAATATAGTAAATGAGATTTATGTCTACTACTTTTATAAAAAAATGTAGATTTTAATATGGTATACTAAATAAATTATTGCATAGTATGTTTAAAAAATGGTAGAAAAATAACTGCCAGCTAGGTGTCACATTCACATAGCAGCAGTGACTATAGAAATACTGAGAATAAATCATTACCTAAGTACTTCAGGCTGTAAACTAAATTTTGCATTTATCTTTATTGTTTCAAATCACCAAGATTTATGACAGATGTGCTCCCTGAGAATTTATTCATAGGTTCACAGGTAGATACTAGGCTATTGGCCCAAGGGCCTAAGTAAGCCTAGCCAACAAGGGTACCTGGCTTACGCCACCCAAGAAAGTTATTTTCCTGTGCCCCTGTCGAGCAGAGCCACAGAAGTGATCCCTGGGGTGTATTTCCTATTTGCCATCCACTTATCAAAATTTTTCTTGAAGAGTGCTAATGAGGAACTTTGCTTGACATAGATAGGTAGCTTGTTCCAAAGAATGGGCAGTCTCTGGGACAGGAATCTATCCCTCCAGCATGTCCTGTTTATTGTGGTGACAAGGTTTAGGTCCCTAGAGTGTGTAGCTCGGAGGGATTGGGATTTCTTTAGATGTAGCATGTTCAACAGCTCTGGGCTTGACATAGCTTTCTATGTTAGGCAGAGATTACCTCAGAGTAGGCGATATGCTACGGAGTAAAGCTGGAGTTTTTTGAGATGGTCAGTGTAGGGTATCTGTTTGAGGCCAGTAATCCTCTTTGTGAGGTACTTCTGTGGCCTTTACAGCTGCTGCAGATGTCTTGTGAGGTACATTCCAAAAGGGGCATTGTACTCTATAATGGGTCTAATGAGTGTCGAGTAGAGGGGAACAATGACCTCATTTTTACTAGATGAGAACCCTTTTGTGATGAAGTGTGCCACATAGAAGGACTTCCTGACTACTGTGGCGATGTGATTATCAAAGAAGAGACTACTGTCCACCTGAGTCTCCAGGTCTCTTATCATACATTCGGCATTAAGTAGACTGCCTCCTATGTGGTAGTTCATCAGTACAGAGTTTTTACCAAAGGGGATGACAATGCACTCTTTGGCATTGAGCTTGAGGCCATGGCTCTGACACCAGGCATCTGTTTCAGTGAAGCCCTTCTGTAGGATGTCCACATCATTTGGGGACTCAACTATGGCTCCTAGTTTGCAGTCATCTGTGAACTTTGTTAGCCAAAGGCCTTCTGTGCTAGCCTGTACTTCAGAGAAGTAGATACCAAACAGGAGAGGTCACAGGACTGAACCCTGTGGTTCTCCACGTGTCACTGGTTTGAAGTCAAATTTGGAGTCTGCAACATTTACAGTGTGGGTTCTGTCAGTGAGCCAGTTGGCAACCCATCTTATGACGTAGGGATTTATACCTAGTTTAGTGAGTTTAGCTATAATTCCAGAGTGGGAGATGGTGTCAAAAGCCTTAGCAAGGTCAAGATAGGCTGTGTGAACCACCTTACCCTCATCTACAGCTTTGGTGACTGCCTCAAAGAAGTCAATCAGGTTCAGGAGGCATGATCTGCCTTTCACAAACCCAAACTGGGTGGGGTCCAGAGTTTGGAGATTACCAATGTCTTTGTTTATGAGTTCCATGATGACACGTTCCATGGCCTTACAGACCAGGCTCGTCAGGCTAATAGGGCGATAGTTTCCGAGATCAGTGGTGGCTCCCCCTTTGTGGAGTGAGATAACTGTTGCGGTGTGCCATTCAGTGGGCAAAAAGCCTGATGTGAGACTATGATTGAACGTGGTGCTTAGGTGGGGAGCCAGTTCATTCTGAAGTTCATGTAAAACACAGCCTGGGATGTTGTCCGGTCCCATGGATGCTGTGTTTCTGGCTTTAGAGAGTGCATCTTTTACCTGCATGGTTGTGATTACATGGACTCTGCATTCTTCCTGTGTAGCTATGGGCCCTTTAGGGGGTGAGATGGATTAAAGTTAGCACTAAACCTATCTGCCAGGATGTTGGCAATATCAGTTGGTTCTGTAATTTTCATGCCATTGTGCTGTAACTCAGAGCAGATCTGGGTGTTGCCATTGAGATTCTTGACATAGCTATAGAATGCTTTGTGGTTATCCCTAGAATCAGTGACGATTTTGTTTTCGTAGCTAGCTTTGGAGGATCTTATAAGGGATCTCAGCTTCTTACTGAGGCTGACCAGGGAACTCCTCCACTTATGGGATTTTACTCTCTTTTGCAACAATTTCTCCCGCCTTGCATACATTTATTGAGCCAGAGTCTGAGTATTGTTCAAACAACATGCAAGTCAAACATAGTCCAATTTTATAACTGAGGTAAGATGAATCTGATAAGAGGATGCTGGCAAATGTGGTCTATATGGACTTCTCTGGCCTCCAAACTGGTATCTCAGAGGTGGGTGATATGAAGTCTGAATTTGGAGTAAGTAAAATTAAAACATGATAAGCTGTGTCGTGTAGTTGAATGTTGTGGTAAGGGGATGATGCCAGGAATAAGGGAAGTGACTGAGTACCACTAGCCTCAGTACTCTTCAGGAAGTTTGTCTAAAACATGTCTGAAGGAAGAAAGAACAGGACCATCCTCTTTGTTGATGTCCCAAAGTTAGCTGCAGCAGTGGTGGGTGGGAAGAGTTTAACCAGTGATTTAGAAAGGCTGAAGAGGGAGGACACCGGGAAGATGCAAGGGATGCATAGTAAACACTGTGGGAAGAGATTCAAGATTACCAAAATGTATGGCAGAAAGGCAAGTCTCAGAAGCATTCAAGAGGGTGAGATATAGATGAAGAAAGGGTGACAGGAAGGTAAGAATGTGGGGAGCCAAAATGTTAAATGCACTTTAAGAACCAACGAAATAGGCGTATTGTTTCTTTCTGCCATCTAGCACATGTAATTTAATATAAACTTAAAATTTTAAGCAAATGTAATATTAAAGTTAAAAATTCAGTCAGCACACACATACACACACACACACACACACACACACACACACACACACACACACACACACACACACACATAGATAGCCATACAAATACACACACGCATGCACACAATAAAATGCAAGTAGCTCTCTGAACTTGATATACTAGCTAAGCCTGTGAATTTACTTTAATAATGTAACTAGTTTGACCTGAGTTTTATTCTAACCTGGTTTTGCCTTATTTCCTTACTATCCAAGTCTGATCATCTATAACTCTCTCATCTTTCCAGCTTGGACTTGTAACTAAACATAGCAATAAGCACATTTTGTCACGCCAAAGACAAGTATTAAGAATTTTGTTTTCTTCCACTGAATGTATTTCCAAAATGAATTTATTATTGTTCAGTACAAATTTTGTAAGTTAATGTTGTAATGCTAGCAATCTGAAATAGTTCCTATTTCTGAAAAAAAGGCCACAAATTAAAAATATATATATGCATAATATGTGTGTGTGTATGTGTGTGTGTGTGTGTGTGTGTGTGTGTGTGTGTGTGTGTGTGTGTGTGTGTGTGTGTGTGTGTGTGTGTGCGTGTGTGTGTGTGTGTGTCTGTGTGTGTGTATATATATATATATATATATATATATATATATATATATATATATATATATATATATATATATATATATATATATATATATCCATGGTCAGGGCAAAATGTAAGGACATGCAAAGTACAGAAGAATAAAATATCTCTCATCAATCTAAACAAGCAACTCAGAGGAAAAATCCATTCATAAGACTTTCTTTAGCTATGGCTTCATCCTCAAAGGTAGGACACAACAATGCACAGAACTGATTGTAAATGAAGCCACCTACACTGAGCACATCTACTGGCCAACAAATTCAAACCCAATTGTATTCGTCTCTCTCTCTCCCTCAGCCACCCCTCTGTTGATGGGTGATCTATTCCTGGCATACAAGGTATCCTTGAATCCTGCCCTCTGAAAACAAATAGCATCAGAACATACACCACCAAATATCACTAGAGAGCAGGTCCTCAACTGGCTCTCCATGGCTAACCACAGCACATCAAAGGACCTTGATAATATCCCAGGATTCCTCTTAAATAGCATGAAGCACAACCTATCAGGATTACTAGAAACGTTATTTTACCATAGTCTCCAGACAGGGTTTATGCCACAAGGATTGATAACTGCAACACTCATCCCTCTGCACAATGACAGGCCATCTACTGACCCTGGAAATTGCAGAAGCACAAGCCTCGCTAGTCTCATATGTAAAGCCAAGGAAAGAATTATCGCAGAAATTATTAACAATGACATAGGAAATCTCCAGAACTGGA
>NC_056728.1:755732805-755857805 GCF_019279795.1 Protopterus annectens | reverse complement strand
CCCCCAAAAAGGCCCATAGCCATACCAGAAGAATGTAGAGATACTGAAATCACAGACACTCAGGTTAAAATAACCCTCTCCAAAGCCAAAAACACAGCATCAATGGGACCGGACGGTGTCCCAGACTGCATCCTACACGAGCTCAAAGATGAATTAACCCCTCGCCTAAACACACTGTTCAAACTCAGCCTCCCCACAGGCTACGTACCCATAGAGTGGTGCACAGCAACAGTTATTCCACTCCACAAAGGTGGAGTCACAACAGACTCCAGGAACTATTGCCCTATAAGTCTGACTAGCTTGGTCTGCAAGGCTATGGAGCGCATCATCATAGAACTCATTAACAGAGAAATTGGGAACCTCCAAACACTGGACCCTACCCAGTTCAGCTTTGTTAAGCACAGATCATGCCTCCTAAACCTGGTGGACTTATTTGAGACAGTCACCAAGGCTATAGATGAGGGAAAAGGGGTACACACAGCCTACCTAGACCTCGCAAAGGCCTTCAACACCATTCCCCATTCTGGTATTATAGACAAGCTCACCAGCCTGAACATAAATCCCTATGTCACAAGATGGGTTGCCAATTGGCTCACAGACAGAACCCACATGATGAGAGTTGCAGGAGCTAGGTCTGACTCTAAACCGGTTACAAGTGGCATTCCCCAGGGCTCAGTCCTAGGACCCCTCCTGTGCGGCATATACTTCTCAGAGGTACAGACAAGCACAGGAGGACTATGGCTGACCAAGTTCACAGATGACTGCAAACTAGGGGCTATAATTGACTGACTGGCTGACACAGACATCCTCCAAAAGGGTCTGACTGAGACAGATACCTGGTGTCAAAATCATGACCTCAAGCTAAATGCTAAAAAGTGCATAGTTATTCCCTTTGGAAATAACAAAGTACCCACAAACTACCACATAGGTGGTAGTCCCCTAAATACAGAAAATGTAATAAGGGATCTGGGGACCCAAGTAGATAGTAATCTCTCCTTTGATAATCACATTGCCAAAGTGGTTAGAAAATCCTTCTATGTGGCACACCTAATCACAAAAGGGTTAGCATCCAGATAAAAAGAGGTCATTGTGCCCCTCTACCCATCACTCATCAGACCCATCATAGAGTACAATGCCCTATTTGGGATGTACCTTACAAGACACCTGCAACAGTTGGAAAGACCACAGAAGTACCTCACCAAGAGGATCACTTGCCTCAAACAGATGCCCCATGCAGCTCGACTGAAGAAACTCCAGCTGTACTTGGTTGCATACCACCTGCTTAGAGGTGATCTCTGCCTGACATATAAGGCCATGTACAACCCAGAAGTGATGGATATGGTCCACCTAAAGAAAACCTTACCCCCTCGAGCCACATGCTCTAGGGATTTAAACCTCACCACAACAATAAATAGGATGTGCTGGAGGGATAGATTCCTGTCCCAGAGACTTCCCATGCTTTGGAACAAGATTCCAATCTACATTAGGCAGAGCTCCTCGCTAGTACCGTTCAAGAGAAACCTTGACGAGTGGATGGGAAACAGAAAGTTTACCCTGTGGATCACTTCAGTGGCTCTGAGAGACAGAGGCAAAGGGAACTAATCTAAGGGGGCGGCGAAAGCCAACACATTCTGGCTAGGCTTATAAATGCCTTTGGGCAGATAGCCTAGTACCTACCTATGAACCTATGAACCTAAGTAGCATGTGCAAACAAACCCTGTTAAACTAGCAGTATTCCAAAGATATAACAGCAATACTCACATTCTGCTCCTAAGTCTTGAACCTTCCCCACCATTTAGTTGGCTTGTCTGCACAAGTCTTGTTGTAAGAGGTAGTTACCCACACAACTCTAGGATGTCTTCCTCACAAGTAAGAGAAAGGGCCAATGCCCACATGGAGTACTCATTTATAGGAGTGTGTTGCCATGACATTGGCTATTGGAAGAACTACACAGCTGCTCTGCATGCAATTAGCAAGTGGGGAACCCCAATAGGTGCACAGGCCATCACCTGGTCATGAGCAACACCTGCAAAAACCATGCTGTCACATTTTCAAACCAGCTCTATCCTTATAGTGCACAGGGAGAGAGAGAGAAATAAAAAATGGAACTAAAGTGGAAAAGAGAAGAAAGAAAGAAAAAATGTAAGTGGAACATGTAAGCAAGTAATTGAATGTAGTACTTGATCTTTAATAATGGAAAATATGATTTGGAGGAATATATGTCCCAACAAGACATGCTGTACTAATGTCCTGCTAAAAGCTGCTATGGCCATAGCATCTGGCCCTCTCTGCAGTGGGAGATATCACAGACATACCTCTCAACTGTACTGATCCTCACAGAATGTCCACATGTTACCATCATGCATTTTTTTCTGTTCCTCCTGAGATCTGTACTTTACTGGCAAATAGCTGAGGATTGATGTCATCAGGTAATGAGAAACACTTGCGTTTAAGACTCCACATCCTTAACAATATTCACTGTAATGCTAAATATATCATTATACAAACTTCCTATGTTTGTAACAGGTATATTTAAAGTCTGTCCCAATTTATCCCCCCATCATTTTAGGCATTGTCCAGATGTGATGCTCTAAGAGGTTGTGAGGTGGGATCACAGCTCAGGGGCCTGACTCACCTGGGAAAGGACAGCTCATATATGACAACTGCAGGGGTGTCTGTCAAACAGTGGTAACTGTGCCACTGCTAGGCCAGTTAATGTGTTTTCCATATCCATGTTACCTGTGATTATGAGTATGACACGTTTGCCTTGTAAAGCTAATACACCTATAGAGGGTGTGTGCATAGTAGAGTACTGTTGCAGACATGTGTTGAACTCCATGTGATATATTGACCTAACATTCAACTGTACAGTGTTCTGCTGGACAATAAGCACATTTATGACTGATATCTGTAGTCACATACACATATACCGTGTTATGCCAGCAAAACCATTGGTAGGTCTGTGAGCAATGGCATTGTAACATAATAGCCTACTTATGACTGCTGGACATCTTCCAGGTTATCACAGTGATGTCAAACCCTACTGTGCAATCAACATACTAATGTATGGTGCAGCTGTATTAATACAGTATCAGTACTGATGTCCCTTTTGACACCCATTTATATGTGCCATTGTCCGGACATACTGCTGTAACAGGTTTAGAAGTATGATTGAGCAGCAAGAATGTAAATACAGTGTGCCATAGTAACATTCAACATAAATGTATACCAGGTATCCCCTGAGCATGTGTATGCATGCATATGTTCAGCTGGAAGGCACAAAAGTAATCACATGATTTCAAGCAGTCAGGTAAATAGGTTGTGCATTTTGCACATATGTGTTATATCACTGTCAGTGCATACAACAGGCATATATGTGTACAGCTACTGGTGGTTGCATTTCCCTGACACTGATGTAGGTACTGGAGTAGGCATGATTATCAGGTATTACTCAGAGAAGTGTCCTCCTGTGTTATGACCCTCTGTCCATGCCTACCACTACCAGCTATGTCAACACCTATATACTGTGGAAATCACAAGTACACACACCCCTGTTGGAATGCCAGGTTTGTGTGCTGTATGACAATCAGACCACAGAAGATCATTTCATAATGGTTCTCATCTTGAATGTGATCCCTAACCTGTCCAATTCCATTGCAATACAATCAAAGGTGTTTCTAGGAAGGTGAGCAACTATTGCCAAATGAAGATGTGCCATGATGTTAGAGTCCAGGCCAACAAGGATGAATGCTGTAACCATCTCAAGAGGTGCATACATAAGTTTAAGACTGTGCACTCTCATCCAACTGGCTTATTGTACATAGTATTATTTCCATATGTTTTCACAGACCAGATTGTTATGCTTTCAATTGAATTGTACAGGCTATAGGTCACACTGCAGGTGGGAATTGTTATGAAATGAGATATTGTGGTGTCATGTTCCAATTGCACAAATACCAGGCAGTGTATCAGGGGTGTATACCCTTTATATCCACTGTAGCTATATGGACACAACAGTACCTGACCTGTACATCCAGCCTCCACCAAGGTAGAGTAATCCCCCTTGGTGGACAGCAGTAATACACAAACCACATAATAGGTTGCTACAGTGGCTGTACAGGGACACATAGGTGCAGGTAACAACTATGAAACAAGTCCACCTATATCTGAGTAAGCAGGTAAGTTCATAGGTAATATCCTGTAAGGCTGACTATGACTATGAATCGGACATATCCATACCACCAAGGACAATTGCAACCGTGTCTCCACATGTGTTGTACATCTCAGATGAAACAAAATTCACCCTGTATTGGGGGTAAAGAACACATACACACATGCCATGGATATAGGCAACCTCCATTACACAGGTTTGGTGGGAACATCACCACCCTGTCCACCGCAGTCATACATGGAAATATGCACATCAACCACACTCCCCCCCACAGCAATGGTGAGCATGTACATATTGCCTACTGATGGCAACAACAGCATATCTGCATGGGGCATAATAACATCAGTGTCTGCCTCCTACATGAACTCAGGTATGTACTCAGAGCTCCATCACACACCATAGTCAAACACAGACCTGCCACCATACACACACCATCCACATGGAAGATGACCACTGTCAACTCTCTAATTAGAAATGATGGAGGATAGAGGATTATGCAATCAAGTGTCCAACATTTGGGGGAATAAGATAGCTCAGGGACAGCCATGTAATTCAAGCTGCTATAGCCATGATAGCTTGGAGGTGTCCAGTGTAGTCTGGATTATCTGAAAGTAATATCCACTGTTGATGTGCATTTTGACAACCGTATGAAGTCCTGTGACCTTTTTCTGTTTATGTCTTCCAGGTAACATGCAGAGAGCTCACCTACCAGCATTCTGTGTTGGGGAAACAGACATCATCACCTAATATGTGATTGGACATTATGCCCTGTCATGAGGACAGAGAACAGAAGATGTGCGGGAGAGGACTGCCCTGTGGAACAGTGTGGTCCACAGGGTAAATGATGCCAGAATGCACAGCAGAACTTACGTGCATGCGCAACATCAGACCACTGACCTCAAATGCCATGCCCATCAATGGGCTGCTACTGTAGCAAGGGACCGGTTAGACACAGGTGGGGGCCCAGCCATCCAGCCCCCACTGACACCCACTGAGGACTCCTCACCACACTTGGGCCACACACCAAATGCACAAGCCATTATGCTGAGGGAAGCATTGTGGAGGTGGGTTGCACACACACACACACACACACACACACACACACACACACACACACACACACACACACACACACACTGGATGATGATGAGTGTGAAGGTAAGGACCCAGTGGGGATTAGTTCGCTGATGTATTAGACATACATGTATCTGTATTGTATCTACATGCATGTGTCATGTCCAATTGCAGTTGTGGATGGGCTTTGCTAATGCACAGAGGTGCACATCTATGGTGAGGACAGGACATTGTGTATTATTGCGGCTAGTACCGTAGATGTGCAGACATGCTGCATTCATCCTATACCAAGGCCACATGTGTGTCTGCTGACAATAATTCCCACTCACAACTACCTAGGACCCTCTGGTCTGTATATGGGGCATCAGTCTGAAGCTGGTGGGTATTACATTGTTCTGTTGTTGCCTGGCAATACCCCAGGCATGTGAAGCATATGCAATTTACCATGCACACAACCATCAGCAATAGCTATATTGCTTGTTGTGCATGTTCACTTGTGCTGGGGTTAACTGTATTGCATCATAGTGGTCACCACTGGGGCCTATCTGATGTGAATTCAACATTCCTGTAGCATACCTCACAGCTTGTCAGTGCCAAGATGTCTGGACAGAGGCCAGCAAATTGTGCTCGACAAATGTCCCAAGGTAAGGTCATGCGTGATGTATTACTGGTATACAGTGGATATAAATTGTGTACACACCCCTCTTAAGATACAAGGTGTTCCTATTACATACTAATTAGGACCACAATATGACAGTCCACACCTCTTCCAGCCTTTAATGGGACCCATAACAGGTACAGTTCACTTGTAAAACCAAGCATCTGTACTCATGTATTGCACCTACAAGGCAGGCCACCTGTGAGGGTGGTAGACATCCTGTCAGCATGATGTTTCAGTCAGGTATGATACCTCATGCTGCCATATGTGTCAGTACACTCACTGTGGCCTATTTGGCTATAATATCACATACATGGGCATTGTTAAGGCACACAGACTACTTCCAACCATGTATAGGTTCAAACTTATGGATTTTCCAGACACATCTGCACAGAGGACTGTACAATGGTTTAACCTGCTGTATGTGAGACAGATGCTGTCACCACACTATATAATGCAATGGCAGTGGGAGGTGGTCACCAGCCATGTATGGTATACACATCAAAATGGTATAAGCCACACATGATATGATCCTCACACACAAACAGTTGCCAGCATTAGGATTAGAACTCCTTCCTATCTAGGTATTCCTACTATAGTGCTACACAGTTATCAGATGCACCACATGGCCTTTACATTCCCACCTTTTCCACAGGTACTTCTAAGGTGGATGACATCAACAGGTCTACTAAATTGGAGTGACAGGAAGTGTAAAGGGTAGTACACAGGTCAAAAATGGTATGAGCCAGACAGTACATGATTTACACACACATACACACACTTGCCAGTATTGGGATTAGACCTCCTGCCTATCTAGGTATTTCTACTGTAGTACTACACAGTTATAAGACGTGACACAGAGCTTATACATTTCCAACTCAACCAAAGGTACTTCTGAGGTGGATGACATCAACAGGTCTACTAAATTGGAGTGAAGGAAAATGTAAAGGCTAGTGCACAGGTCAAAAATGGTATGAGCCAGATAGTATATGATTCACACACACACACCTACCAGTATTAGGATTAGAACTCCTGCCTATCTAAGTATGTCTACTATAGTGTTACGCAGTTACCGCATGTGCTACAGAGCTTACTGAACTTTTGTATGGCCAAAGCTGCTGATAACTGCACAGCTGTAGTAAAGTATTACCGATGGCAGACAGTCTGCCTTCTGTTCCACCTGTACATCATGCTAGTTCTTTCTGTCTTGCACTTCACCTAGCATTATGGCTTGGCACTTCACCAGGTTATTGTATCATGAAATGTGGCACACCTGTGAGCCATCAGCAGTACCCATTCATCATAGATATCACCCCAGTACCTACTAGTTATGTCCATCCCCTCCTGGCATGTTTGAAGGGCGGTTATCTGTACTTTCAACCATTAATCTGGTGCACATATCCATTCTGGGGCACTGTTGCAACTGCCGCATGTACACAGACAACCCTCCCCTCTAAACACCAAACACTCAGACCTGTGAGGTTTACCCATATATCACCCAATGTGGACATATGCACTCTCCAGCAAAAAATGGACTAGCAGGTCAAGAGGATAGGATCAACACCTGCACCACACCATGTGGAACATGTAGCTCACCATGACACCCACTTTGACACCCATGACATACAGTGAAAAGCCACACACCCACCTTCCCAAAGGCACTCAATGGACATCTACCCAAACAGCACAGACCAGCAAGGTGGACACCCACTCAGACACTGAGACATGGCACATGCCACGGGACACATATTTAACCTACACAGTGTGCCCCCAACCTAAGCCCTTAAGGCTAACCACCTTGCACAATACAGTGATCATGGGTAACTCAGTACTGAGGCACACACATCCCACTCACTAGGTTGAATATGGAGCAGGTAACAGCCAAATATCAGTCACATGCCAGCATCTAACATGACGTAGCCAGTCATGTCAGTCCACAACAGCTACGGGTATCACTCCGTATCCATGTGGGTGTGAATTAATTGGGATGTACCTCCCTGAACTACATGACAGGAGACATAGTTGAACTCCCTCATTATGTGGTTCAGGCAGGTGTGACAGTAGCCCTAGGCAGTGTACCGCTGTCACCCAGAATGATGCCGCGGTACTATCAACAGATGGTTGACTGCAACATTGGCTTATGTGTTATGTGTCATTCTCAGGGGATCCAGGACCTCTCTGCTTGGGATGCTATGATTGCCAGAACCCAATGACTTGCCATGGATGTCCTACATCTGTCACCACTGGGTTGCCAGGTACTGGCTATGTGTCTTGCCACCCCTATGGTGCCTTATTAGGCAGTGTTCCTAATGTTACTGCCACCATAACAGCTACCCATGTATGCAATCTGAGGGTCATGCTGTTCAACAGTGGACATCTAACTGTCAGGATGGAGTCACTCATACCAGTTATTGGAGTGGAGGACACATGTCTGCTGTAATGGAGAAGAGGTTCACAGCAGCAGACAGCAGACCTGCAGTATCAGGCTATGATGCATACCACAGCTGTCAGTCCCCAAACATGGACCACACCACACCTCCACAGGCAGTGTTGTCTCCATATTCATTATGGATAGGAACACCTCCAGACTAGCATCCCATCATAATGCATTGGAGATACTTCCAGTGCAACTGTCTTGGGGTAATGGTGCTATCCAGACCATAGCCTGCTATGGGTCCACATTTATGTCCCTAGACTGTCAATGCACACTCCTCAACACCCAATGCAACACTGACATAGTATGAGTCTTCAACTACCCCTCCATCACCTGGAGAATGTAGCCAATTGCCAGTACATTGGCCCAACATTTCTGGGATTCATGATTTTCATTGCCCTAGACCATCTCATACTGACCCCTGGTAGAGGATGCCACAACCTTGAACTGTGTTGACCACTTAAATATGTGACCATTGCACATCCCCAGATGTCAATCCCTGCATGGTGAGATTCACACAGGCTGTAATCAACATGGAACTCAACATGTCAGAAACACCCTCCACAAAGATAACCACCTGGCAAAAACACTTCAAAGCTGACTTTGCAGCCATGAAAACAGGGGTGGATGTCTTCACTACACCTATGGCAGTGGGATGTAGCTGCATGACTGTGGAATCATACACACAGGCACTGTACAAACAGGTACATGAATGCATGGTACTTGCCAGAGCCAACAGAGCCCAGACACTGTCCTCCAAGCACTAGGAGACAATGTGATAGTCCCCTGCCATTACTGAAGTGTACATCAGAAGGAGGGCACTGTTGCAGGAAAAGGTGGTGTCCCATGACTGTTGAACTCCCTTATTAGCCTCAAACACAACTTTTGATCCCTCATGAAGTTCCTGACAGGCATATATGGTGGCAGAGATGCAGCAGACACTAATGACAGTCACAGCAGCCTTGATAGTTACATCAACAACCTCCACAGCATTAAACACAAGTTCTGTGAGTTACTCCACAAAGCTAATACCTATCCTGAGACAACAGATATTGGCCATAGTCTTGGCAACACATTTAGTGCCAGCTTTACCCCTTTCTCCCCCCACAAGTGAAGTGCTGAGTGAATGTGTTCTCACATGCTGTATCCCATTTCTATTCTAGGCATCTGTGTATCACTAGGATGTGGCCCTGCAGCAAGGCCACAGGGTATGGCAATGTGGTGACACATCCACCATATCATAGGCAGGGTACAGTATGTGCACGGTAATTTGCAGTCTGTAACACAGTGATTGCATATGCCTCACAGATTATAGGGCTGAGGCTTGTACATAGGTACATGTTGATGTACAACATGTGTTGTAGAATGGAGAATGGTACATGTTCTGGTTTGGACACACCTCCAATTGCTAATGACCACAGCCACAGGGGATATTCATCAACCAAACACACTGGGATTACTCTTCACACACACACACACACACACACACACACACACACACACACACACACACACACACACACACACACACACACACACACACACACACACTTGCCAGTACTGAGATCCATAGGTTCATTGCTTCATAGCTGTGTAGTAGGTGAATGGGCCTGAAGGCTCTACAATGCTAGCACAAGGGAATACCTTGGCATCAGGCCACATGACAATAGTCCCCAGTGTGGCTCAGGATTATAGTCACTGGAATGGTCTCCAGGGGTGGGTATTGTATTTCCCATCCACTCATCCAGGTTTCTATTGTGGGTGGCCAGTGATGTGCACTGCTTCCCATGTATGTGATCTATATTCCATAACATGGACAGTGTCTGGGTTATGCATATGTCCCACACTCATGTTATTTGACATGTGGAAGTGTGCTTGAGGTCTCTGGGGCATGTTGTGTGGACAGATTGGTATCTTCTGATGTGGCATTCCTGACCTCATTTGGTGAGACCTGGCTATGTAACTGAGGTAGTGATTGCACCTACACTGACAGTATGATACGGGTAGTCAGTGAAGTTAGTGGTGTCTGTCCATACAGGGCATGTGTATAAGAGGTGGTATTCCCTTTGTGGGGTATGTTTACAGACTCTACAGTTGTTACAGGCGTCCAGTGGGGAATATGGCAAAAGGGCCACTGTACACACTGATTGGGCTACTGAGAGGATGGAACAGGGTGCCATGTCCTTTTACTTGCTGGATAACAGGCACTCAGTTAGGAGATGTAACACATCAAAGTACCGATGTCAGTGGCACTGCTGTGGTCAACAGGCATGTAGTGCACTGAAATCATGTGGGTACTATCTGTGAGTCAATATGCAGGGGACCTGCCAATATAGTGGTTGTTGCCTAGTCAAGAGTGTTTGTGTATGATACGTGGGTGGAGAGTGGTCTCTGAGTAATAGAAGGGTTGCCTTTATATAATCCATACTGACACATTTAGGGCTATGGATTGTCCACACCAACCTCTCCAGTGTTTGACAACTGTTGGCCTTGTAATGTGGACATTGTGACATATACTAGGTCCTCAACATAATAATTTAGCAAAATCCACTCCCTAATAGATCTTGTTCTTACACAATCACACCGACCCCCACACAGGATACTGATGACACACACACACACACACACACACACACACACACACACACACACACACACACACACACACACACACACACCTGCCAGTACTGAGTTTCAACCCCCTACCTAGCTATGTATTACTATTACAGTGTACTGCATTTATTGCATGCACCACTGAGCTTATAGGATGGATGTTGTTCCAAGGTACTTCTAAGGTGAGGAACATCATCAGCTCTTGTAAATACTGGCATTGGGTGATGTAGTGGGTGAGAGATTCCAAAAAATATTTTACCCTACACACACATTTACATTGGTGAGGTTCAAACCTCTATCTAACTATCTTTTCGGACCATTTTGTTATACATTTACCACATGCACCACTGACCTTACATGGTTTATGGTTGCCAACAGGTACTTCTAAGGTGGATAATATCTGCAGGACTGCTAACGTTAGGCACTGAAATGTGTACTGGGTGTAAATGGGGCCAAAATCTTTGAGGTGCAGACATACATATGTACACACACAAGCACTTGCCAGGGATGACATTCAAACCTATACCTATGTAGTTATTGCTACTACATTGTTCCACATTTGTCACATGCGCCATGGAGTTTACATGTTGGAGAACTGTACAAAGGTATCTTTGAAGGTGAGTGACATCAGCAGCAGTGCTAAAGGAGGGGCAAGGGAAGTGTTGTAAGCGTGAAAGACCACAAAATCAGGTCTCTACAAGTATACACACACTCTCTCATACTAACACTCACATTTACACAGGTGCCAGAATCAGGATTGGAACACCTACATAACTAGTTTGCCACACTATAGTATTATGCAGTTATCGCAAGCGCCACAGAGCTTATATATTTTAAGAGCTGTGCAAAGGTATCTTTGAAGGTGAGTGACATCAGCAGCAGTGCTAAAGGAGGGGTAAGGGAAGTGTTGTAAGGGTGAATGACAGGAAAATCAGGTCTCCAAGGATACAGACTCTCGCACACAAACACTTACATTTACACAGTTGCCAGGATCTAGATGGGAACTCCTACCTAACTAGTTTCCTACATTATAGTATTATACAGTTATCGCAAGTGCCACACAGCTTATATGATGGGGTGGTGTCCAAAGGTATCTTTGAAGGTGAGTGATATCAGCTGCAGTGCTGAAGGAGGGGTACGGGAGATTTAGTGAGTGTGAATGGCCTCAACCACATTCATCTAGAAGCACACACACACTCACACACACAGCTTTACATTTGACAGGACTAAGCTTACAACTGCTACATGGATACCTATTTGTACTGTAGTGTTACACAGTTATCACAAGCACCACTGACACTATAGGGCTGAGGGCTAACCAAAGGTATTTCTACAGTGAATGACATCAGCACATCATGTCATATAGAGCAATGGGATGTGTAGTGGGTGGAACAGGCCTCATAATGGGATTCTCTCTGTCGCTATCTGTCTCTCTCTTCCCCACGTCTCTGTGTGTGTATGTTTGAGATATTATATTATGTTGGCCTTAGATATGTGTGTGTATTCTTATGTGTGTCTGAAGTATCAATGGTGTACAATTTGGTGTGTGTGCACAGACAGCTGCAAATAACCGATAACTGCAGTCCACTGTGTTGTGAGACATGGGCCTCATTCCTCTAAGTGTAGGAGCATGCCCAGTATGACCCTCTATATTGAGTGTGTGCATTCATTCCAGGAAGGGTTGGACTCCAGTTCAGGGTTTTGTGTGCTACAGCTACACCTAGCAAACTATTTCTGCAGGATATCTGTAGATAGGTTGCCAATATGGAGACACAATGGGCTTAACATACAGGAGATACTGTAACTATTGCTGTCTGTGCTGCTTGTGTGACATGTTTGGTTGTAGCATAGATATTCTGACATATGTACTGTTTTACACTGTGATGTGTCATGTCATCAACTACTGACAGTTATCATTCTTTGCTCACAGTTATTTACCAGGAAATACAAGATGAATGAATCTGAGACCAATATTCTGAGGCATATAGACTACACATTCTGGCACACATCTGCTATTGTGGAGGGGTAGCTACAGACAATAGACTGCTGGTTCTGTGTAAATGGTGCAGCACCTTGTTAGTATGATAGCTGGGGTTCCCCTCCTTGTGCTTTTTCAACCTCAAGAAATGGCCATATCCTGCTGGGGCCATACCTATCAGCTGTACAGATACACCCAGGTTATCCAGAGGCAGGGCTCATATATCTGGTCAGTTTACCTTCATATTGTGGTTTACAAGCGGTTTTGTGGCTATTCATTCATGGGTTTGTAGTCGGGAGTAGTATGTGCAGACATTAGAGTTTCAGACTTCACACACTCCATGACATCCATGCTTCTACACCCCACCCCCCGTTATTCTGCCCCCCACCTAACATTATGTAAGCAATATCTCAGAGGTATCCTTATAGTTGGGCCTTTATCCCAGTAGTATTTATGACCTGATCCACAGTCCTTGCAGTAGGACATGGGGAGGCATGCTACTGGCATTTGTCAACATAGCCTTGCATTTGTTTTCTGTTTACTGTTAGGCTGTTAGTTGGGACCCCATGACATTCCATACATTGGCACTATGGGTGAGGCATGGGCCTTTGCCAGAGGACTGTACACCATTTGAGAGTGCTGCAGGCCATCTGTTACTGCATATTTACATGGGATTGTGGGGAGGGGTGCACACTTGCAGACTTTAACATTTGAAATGACTGTACTGGTATTTCAGTTACTCTGTTGGGTTCCAGTTCATACTGTATTGTGACCTATCATGCAGACAGGAAGCATATCAGTAGAGTACACGTTAGATCTTAATAGCATATATTTCAGTTTCAGACCTCTTACCCTTCAGAACTGGAATGCAACTGCCAGACCTGTAGTAGTATGTCTGTGTAGGTCTGGTGGGGGGCTGTTCACCATTGCCACCATTTGGGGGCCTTAGCCCAGCCTTTTTTCATGGTCATCTACACCTGTCCTGCTGGGTGAGGCTGGTGGTGGATATGTGACCCTCATTGACATCCATGTGTGTGACCTATTGATGCCCACAGTTATTTGGGCCATCACATGTACTACGGTGGGGGTTGTAACCTTGTGTAGTACTGCCTAGTATGTTGACACCAGTATTTGTTCTGAATTTCCTGCTGTCCCATATAGCTGTCAGCTACCTGCTGCTATCCCATTCAGCCACCCAATTCCCTTGCATGCTTGCATCCATATCATACGTACAAGTATGAGAACATACTACTCCATTCAGTAATTGATAGGAGGAGTGACTTACCTTGTTGCTGTGCCAGTATTGAGGACAGTGTTGGAGGGCTGACTATGTGGGGTGCACATAGTACACTCCCTGTACATGGTAAAGTTCAGGTAGTGTCATGTTTGGCATCTCTTTTACTGTCTGTGCGAGTCGGAGAGAGGTATCAGTCCCTGGGTCCCTACAGGGTCAGTGTGTGTGCTATGCATTGCCTCTTTGCCAAGGCCTGGGCATACTGTACATGCCTCCTTCTACCTACAGGGGCAAGCTCAGGATGTTCCTCCTCAGAGTCCCTCTCTGCCTGTGCTGGCCTTGGCAATGGTGGGGGGCTGTGTGGCCCTGCCCAGTGCTGTTCCTTCTGCAGCTGTTTCCACAGGATCATATTGTGTAGCATGGCACATACTATGTACATTTGTGTACATGTAGCTGGAGAGTACTGCTAGGCTCCACCGGGTATGTCAAGGCAGCAGAACTGTGACTTCAGCATCCCAAACACACAATCTACAATAATCCTGGTTTGTGCATGTTCCTCATTATGGTGTTCTTGTTCAAGTGCGTGTGTGTGCATTTCTGATGGGTGTCATCAGCCACGGCTCCAATGCATAGCCAGCATCCCCCACTAGATGGCCATATGGGATGTCCCCCCTGGCAAACGCCTGATACAGCTGTGAGCAATGCCAGATGTGGGAGTCATGATAGCTTCGAGGGCTGCCAGCACACACATTCATGATAATGCCCTGGGCATCGCACATGACCTGGCAGCTGATGGAGGGGAAGTCCTTGCGGTTTATTTAGACCCTGCCCTGATTACCGGGTGGTGCTTTGATGTGGATGTGCATGCAGTCTATAGCACCAACTACTTCAGGGTATTCTGCTATACGGTGGAAGAGATGCATATGTGTGGTCAGCACCTCATGGGCAGTGGGGAAATATATGTGCTCATTGGAATGTTGTCCCATGGCATCCAAGAACTGATAGAGTACCCTAGATGTTGATGCCTGTGAGACCCCCCCATAATATCCCCAGTTGGTCTTTGGAAGGTACCTGTGGCTAATATTCTTAAGCCTAGACATACCTTTGTATCCACTGGAATAGGTTCCCCCCATTAGTTCTGTGTGTAAGGCGTGGCTGGAACAGCTCAATAATTTGCTGTAGAATGTCCCTATCCACCCTATAGCGCTCTACTATCTCCAGCTCATGTAGGCCCTGTTAGGTTACCCTGGGTCTGTACACTCTTCTCCTCCTCCTTACTGTGGGTCGGTTGTCAGTATTCTCCTCCTCACCACTCTCAGTCTCTAGCACTAATTGATGGAGTAAAACAGCAGCAGCCTCTAACATATTTAGTTATTTTTACCAGTTAAAAATCCCCTGTCTGTGTACACCGGTGGTGTAGAGTTTATGGGAAAACCAGTCTGTAAGGTGTTTGCATAGTTTATATTAGTGTGCTGGGCTACTGCATGTGTAATTGGCTGATTCTGATACATTCCACCTGCCAGCTATGCTAGTTCTCCTTGATTGCCTTCCTACTGCTGTTTCCCTTTCCCACTTCCTCCCTATTTAAGCCCCGAGGCACGCCACGCCTACCCGGTGCTCAATTGTATTCTATTTGTATTCTATTTCCTCTGTTTGTTTTTTTTGGCCCTCTGCGCACTGCACACACCTGTTTAACTAATGTAAGCACTTTTAAGCAGAAATGGCCCTCCCTGGATGCGAACACACTCTGCATTTTATGGAATAAGACAATACAGCCTCAGACACACCCCCTTCCTTAGCTGTGCTTTGCTAAAGGCAAACACTGGCCACAGAGCTCCAGTGAGCTTACAGCAAGCATAACACACCCCCTTATGAAGTCATTCAGCTCTTATACTTGCACTGTTGTATTGCTGCACCTACATGGTTAGGTACAAGCTGACACTTTGAGGAAATCTGTGATTCAGTATAACTCCCCTCATTTGCATACCCCAGTGTGTACATCCTTAGTTACTGCACTTGGACCCTTTCCCCTTGACAACCAGTTCTCCCTGGTATTGTTTACATTCTGCATGCCATCGACTATAATGGCAAAATGCAGAATTATCTTAAAATTGACTTTTCTCATTTTTTTTTTTATTTTTGGTAGGATCCCATTTGCGCGCCGCTGCCCTAAGCTTAAACGGCCATGATCAGCCAAAAAAAAGTTTAAAAAAAAAAAAAAAAAACATTTATTAATTCCAATGACCTTATGTTTGGCCATTGGTATGTGTATTTGTGTGCTTTTCACGAGCTGTCCTGCCTCCGTTTGCTCAGATGCAACAATGTATTCATTTACTAACTGAATACATTTCTGCTCTGACACTGTTCCTACATGGACTCATGTATTGCAAAATCTCCTCATTTGCATGTTTTTTACCAGCAAATTAGGTGATTTGCATATTTGTCGAATTTCTGTGCAGGAACAGTGTAGGGCTGCCCGCATACA
Source organism: Protopterus annectens (assembly GCF_019279795.1). Lineage (NCBI taxonomy): Eukaryota > Metazoa > Chordata > Ceratodontiformes > Protopteridae > Protopterus > Protopterus annectens. The sequence continues at coordinate 755,841,158 of NC_056728.1, read as the reverse complement.
TGAAAATGGTACTTTCCTGAATCGCTCGGCGGCCATTTTCCATGCAGGAGCTCCTACACTGTTCCTGCATGGAAAACAGACATTCCTAAATCCCGGGGTATACATTTACTTCTGGTGTGTGTGATTTGGGTTGACAATAGTTTATCAAGACTTAGTAAGAATGAGGTGAGCCTGACTTCCCACAATAACAAGTCAATGGGAGAAAAAACAGTACTCAGAAAAGGAGCTCTTGAAGTTGCTTTATTATTCTTAATCAGTATGTATTTCTTTAACAAAGTCAGCTGTTCTCCCAAGCCAGATGAGCTCCAAAATTTTAAATTTCAAAGGGTGCAGGTACACACATTCCCTAAGGAGAGAATATCTGAAAGCTAGACTCACAGCCTGTGATTCTGTGCTTCTTTGAACCTGCCCATGATCTACTGAATTCAGTGCACTGAATGATTGAACATCATTTCTAACACATAATATGTTTCTTGATCTAATTTCAATTGTTAGGTAGCAGCAGCAGAAAAGAAAAGAAAATAGGAGAACATTTCAAAAGAAGAACATTTCAAACAAATGGGATGCAGCTGTTGTAAGAAACATGTATATATTATCTTAAAGCAATGGCGTGATTATTGCATAGCCATTTTAAAACTGCATTTTATAGCTAAAAAGACAAAAAAGGCTAATACATAAATAAATACACATTCTAAGAATACTAACAAATACAAATATATGTATATAACATAAATAAAAAACATATACTAAAGCTTGAATAACCATACAGAAATTATTGAAAATAAGTGGATAATACATATTAAAGCACACGGTCTACCTGGTCTCAATGAAAGTGCTACAATAAATCCAGTTCTAAAAGATAAACACAATAAAATTAAATAATTTGATATATAGACAGATGTAAAAGTTTTTAAAAGCTTTAGTATATGTTTTTTATTTATGTTTTATACAGATATTTGTATTTTTTAGCATTCTTAGAACGTATTTCTGTATTAGCCTTTTTTGTGTGTTATGTCTTTAAGGTGAAGTCACATGACCTTTTTTGTATTTAAATCATGTGTTTTAAATCAGCTGACTATTTGCCTGAGGAAGCCTGTATTGGTGAAAGTATAGTACTAGCAAGCCTTAATAAATTTCCTGCTGTTTAAGTATTGAGGGCCATGGTGCCACGTTACTTTACATTTTGTTTTATTTTACCTGATTTCTTAGTACACCGTCTTTATCTATGTGGCAGAATTATTTTATATTTGTGGTTTTTGTTCTTTTTTCACCCATAGACATGGTAACTCGATATAGTTTACTACCATCTACCAGCACACACCAACAACCTCTAATACCAGCAATAAATTATTTACTTGAAATTACTTTGAATCCACTTATGCAAGGTGTTACTTTGAAAGATGGGAATGTGGTTGACAGCTCAGATGGTGAGAAGAATGTATGTATTTACAGCACTAAGCTTCGTGAGTTTGAAACTAAAATGCAACAGTTTAAGAGACTGCAATGGCAGCGGCTATCAATTGATGTGTATATAAAATACAAGTTAATTCCTAGGGCCCTATGCATTTTGAAAATGCCCACCTACAGGGACAAATATCCCACATTGTTAAAACAATGGCAGGCCTTAAACCCTGACTGCTCAATTCAGTTTATGAAACTTATGAACCAGTTTTTTCAGCCTGTTAAAGCTCAGTTAAAATCAGAACTTATACACGAATATAATGACCTTATAGCAAAGATAGGAACAAATTCTCATTCAGTTCTATTAGCAGAAACTATGGAGCAAATTATTTTTTTTAAAAATGTTTAATAGAAATAAAAAAACATAAACTTAACAGAGATATTCGTGATTTTAAAGTTGGACATGTCTTTGCTTGGTCAAATCAACACCCATATACAGTCAGGAAGCAGCAACAACCAATAGTTACTGATAAAAACACACAGGAAACATTATTGCATATACTTCCTGTTGAGAAAACTGTTTTAGCAACTACCATTGTGAATCCTGTGAATTCTGCAAGTAATCTCCTGAATTCTATGAATTTGAACAGTAATATATCTGGTAGAGCCCAACTTTGTTTTTACACTAAGCCCTTCAGAACGGCCTTCAACACTAAACCAGCCATATCTTTTACCGCGGGAACAATGGAACTTCAGGAACAACAGAGGAAGGAATCAAACGAGACTAGTAGTGCAAAGGATGCAAACCAGAAGCCAGTCCAGGAGATTAGTGACTTTTTTTTTTTAACCTTTCTCAATATGCATTAAACGAACATGAACTAGCATTACTGAATAAGGGTCTTACCTTTATTCCTGCAAGCATAACAGATATTTCTGATGTGCTAACTGTTGTTAAACTGTTCATATGGAATATGAATCTTAAGCTATTATATGGTGTAAGTAATTCAACTGCCTATAGCACAAATGTGTTATCTAGAAGAAGTACTTTTGTGCCAGTAAATAATTATCTTATGGCAGCTTTTGAACAAGCAGTAGAAAATTATATTTACCAAGCAATGAAAATCAACAGTCATTTCTGCAATTTAATGGTTGAGCAACAACAAGCTATTGAATCTTTATCTGCTAATCCTAATATAGTTATAAATGCAGCAGACATGGGTGGTGGTATTGTTATTTTAAACATTAATGATAATGACACTAAAATGTATAAGATGTTAAGTAGCAATGAGTTTCTAGCCATCAACAGGAAGCAGGTTACTAGTATTATAACAAAAGTAAATAGTATGATTTATGACTTGCACCTGAAAGACAAGACAGCTTTGTTTGTTTGGTAAACCTACTACGAGTCATGCCATCATTTTAGAATCGCTTATCTAGCGGGAGGGGTCCACTGGCTCTTCTTGTCTATTGATGAGCAGTGATTTATTGAGGAATTTTCTAATACATGACAGCAACCATCCACCAGAAGTATATCAGTCATTGTCTTCATGATCTCTCTTATCAGCTAATATCCTACGGTATGGACTCCATAAAAGGTAACAGTAGTAATAGTGCAGAAATAAGTATTCATGCCCCAATATGGTATAAAATCATTCTTTGTATAAACATTAGAAAAAGGTTTAGGAACAATCAAGAAATCTGCTAGTACAAGTTTTGTGTCTGTTTTTTGACTGTGTCCTCCTGTAACTACTCATCTCCAATCTCCTATAGAGCCTTCCATTCATCTTCCTTGCCAGCAGCTAGAGACACCAGAAAAGGAACATGAGAACCAAGGATTACAGCTCTTATCCAACAGGGTTTAGTAGATACCTGTCGTCCTAACCTTCTCCCCACATTAGCTAGTAGGCATGAAGCAATGTCCACTATAGTGGGCAAAATGGGCTTCCGTTTTCACTTGCACAGACACTATGCTCAACTACAGTGTGATGGACTTCTTGGCAGGGCTAATACCCCACCCCAGATGCCAGTCCTCATGCAGAGATTACATACCTGATGCTTTCTTCCACATAGTTCTTGTCCATCAGGACCTTTACCAGCACCTCTTTCTGAGACACATAACCCAGCAATGGCCACTCATGCCAACTCCCTCCTGTCTGGTGGCTCAAGCAGGCAGGTCATGAAATTAACTTTTTGTTATCCAGACTGTAGTCATGACTTTACCTCTGTATACTATAGATCAACATCCCTAAAGTCCCAGACTTTATTTAAAATCAGTGTTGGTCAGCTGGACGGCATTGCTAATTATTTTATGGATACCATTACAGACGTAGAGATGTCAAGAAGTCAGCCACTTATATACCTCATGGATGAGTGAACTCTTGAGTGTGCTGAGAATGGTGGCACACCTTGCTACAGCTATCCTAACAATGGGTACTGACTTGAAATATAATGCCAAAACTAGGCATAGGATAATGATAGTCACTCAGAAATTGTTGTTTAAATTTAAGGTAAAGTCTTCCAAAATGAGGAACAACCATTTCAACTTCCACATTCATGTCAACCAAGTGTAGTATTCTAGTAAACATGGATATTATATTCACCTTCTGTTTAGGCTAGAAAGAAAATATATCACACCTTTCAGAAATGTCAAGGGTTAGAATGATAGTTGATGCTAAACACTATGAGTTGACTCTAGGTGAGATCACATAGCTTGAATTCGTGATGAAATGGTAACAACTCATTTCATTAATCACAATTTTAGGAGACTGAACGACTCCACATTTATTGAAAGACAGGCTCACTCTTGCGGTTCCTTTTCTGGTTTGTTAAAAATGCTAAAATTAGTAAGGTGAGACCCAGCCTGTAAACCAACCTTCACAAGATGAGTGCATCAAAGTTTCTGTGAACCATTTTTGATTCAAATGGCTTAATGTGAGTACTGTCATAGTACTGGGCAGGCTTTAAGCCAAAGAAAACACCCCCTACTGGTATATGTGACTTGCTTATCTGTAAACAAGTTTACCCACAGAAAAGCATTGCAAATAAACTGGTATTCTGCGCACTGGATAAATGCTTCCTGAAACTGCAAGCAATCAAAGAAATGCAACCAAACTATTATAAAAGCATGACAGTTCTCCCTCAATGTGACCACATTTTTGTCAGCATTCATTATTATATGTAACCTGCTATAATATAAGATGGTGAGCTCTACAGATTGTAAAATGGTACGATGCAAAGAGTTTCGCTTACTGGAATATGGGAGTGGAAGTTTGCTGTGTGAAGCACATCTTGTAGAGACTTTTCATACATTTCAGAAAAGTTTAAGATTACTAACTCATGAGTAATCTAGTAAAGCAAAACAAAATTAACAATCCACTTGCTTTGTTTGTTTGTTTGTTTGTTTGTTTGTTTTGCATTTGTTACTGGGGTGGTGTATTGATTTCTATGGACCATTTTCAGACTCAGCCCAGGAACAGTGTCTGGTTAAGTGACTTGTCAGAGTCACAGAGTTATGAGAATGAAATGGTAACCATGCTGATTAGCTGTTTAATGTCTGAGAACTGTATGGTAGACTGCCCCAAAATGATCATATTTCAACAACAGCCTTAGCCAAAGGCAAAAAGGGAACATAAAGATCATCTGTAATATGAAAGAATAAAATGGAGAACAAAAGGTGTAACAAATACAGTAAAATAGTTTAGCTAGAGATATAAAAAATAAAAGTGTCATAGCTTACAGTAATCATACCACTGCACAAGGTAAAATACATGCTTATTAAATGCTAGTAGATGTACTGCAAGCAGCCATATATGTCATCTGTCTTGGACTGTTTACTTGATTTGCGGTATTGTCTTTAACCATCACAGGCCTACTAGTACAAAGTTTCACAAGGATTACCCATTGTCTAGACATGAGTAGTATTATACTTTCCAGAATTCAGCCATGGAGGAAGGAGTGCGCCATGTTGCTTCTGATCAGCTCTTCTCTCTTTGTATTAGAGGTGAGTGGGATGGTGTCCTATGTACCACGTGGCTGAACACTGTGGCACAAATCAGGAGTACAACACTAGATGGGTGGGCTACAGGTCTGTGACAGTCACCCAGATCGGCACTTACAGTTTTCTCACCCGTTACACCATTACACAGACACATCGTGGGAAAATGTAAAGCATACTATATCCCTTCAAGGGTAACAATACTGATCTTCATCCAGTCCTGTTCTCAGGTCCAAGTCAATAAAAGGGTCATATATCAAGGTATAGTGTCTGTAAACAGTTGGAAAGCTGAGGAAACCACACCTAAAATAGTATTAATAACCAAACATAAATATAAAAGACTGAATAAACTGAAGTGGCTGTAGACATTTAATACTGCAGTCATAATGTCTGTAGTGCCCTCATCACCTGTGTTGTACTTGGAATTCACTTCATTTCTTTCTCCATTTCCACACAGATATCATTTGATGATCTGGTAAAGATAGCATCAGTAGCCTGAAATTTTGCAGGTAGTGCAGGTTGGTCACCTTCACTCTTCATAAGTTTTTTCAGTAACATTTCTGCTTTTTACAGAGGCAAAAGTTATGCAGTAGTCTCCACTGTACTGGCATTGGATTCACATTCTTTTTTATTTTATTATAAAAGGATGGGTGTTGTTTTCAGCAGTGCACAAAAGTTTTCATCGATAACTGTAGGTTTCAAGGGTGATACAAACACTAGGGAGATATAGCTCTAATGAAACAATGACTGCAACCATGATAATGTCCAGCAAGCTTTCATGGCAAACTTTTTTTACAGGTCCAAGAAGTAACAGCTGTCTGAGGAGCATTTAATTTCAGTATGGAAGCAGATGTTCCTGAACCAACAGATGAAATTTTAAGCTGACCAGGAATTTCTAATGCACTTCTACTAATCAGGTCAGACCCATGGCTGCTCTGTTGAAAGGATCCCAAACTGTGAAAACTGCAGACACATGCACTTTCAGTTTTAGTTTGCGAGTATCTGTAACATAATAATATGACAAGAAAGTTACCTGGTAATCTATAACATATATCCCTTGTCAGCTGACACTAGTCTGATCTGATATTACCAAAAACTCCTATAAAACAAATCTGTTTACTCATGTTGTAGAATTGTACTGGAAAGTGTCAAAATACATTCAAGCTATGTAAAAATTCTACAACTGCATTGTCACAAGTATACTGTTAACCATACTAGAAATGTCATGGCCTCCCTAAAATGTCAAATCTACCCTCTTAATTACTGAAAGTTACTGTTGACAGTTATGATATATTTTGGCCACATGGACCAACCTTCTTTCTTTATAGCACAGACAGTTAATTGTCGAAACTATTATATCCAAGTCAAGTAATATCTACAGCTGCAGGGTTCTATCAGGTTGCATCATGGATCACAGCCTCACATTCTTCATATGTTATATTATAAACTGTGCAATAATAAAATGATCAAAAGTGGTAGAAGCAGAAAATGCTAATCCTCAGTTTACCGAGGTATTTCATTTTGATTTCTTCCCTAAGTGGAGAAGTGCACAATGGCTTTCTCATTGCTCTAGCCTGAATAACACTGAGTTTCTATAAAAAATGCATTGCAAAGTCTGCTGCATTTCATAGATTAGACCTAAATATGGGTGCTTATGTAAAAATTAATCCTACTAGTTTGAGCTTCTTAACAAGTAAGTGTAGTTTACCAGTTTTTATTTTTGTCTTTTGGTAGGTTTCACAGCATTCACTAGCAGTTATGTAAGCACCACATATAAATATATATATATATGTGCGGACCGGAGTACCGCTGTGGCGACCCCTAACCGGGAAAAGCCGAAAGACACAACATATATATATATATATATATATATATATATATATATATATATATATATATATTTATACTACAAGTACAGAATAGCTGATTTTCTAACTTCTGTTGATCTACAAAGGTGTAATGATCTTGGCTCTTACAAGACAGACAAGAGAAACGTTATTCTGACTGTGAGTGCAAGATTCCTTTTTTACTGAACTGCACAGGTTCTTTAGTTAAAATGAATGTTATTGTTTAAGAGTGCTAAAATACGTTTCCAATTAAACAAAACCAACTATGGAAATCATGAGACAGTATCTCTATAATTCAATAATAGTTTTATTTATATGAAGCATTTCTGAATGCATGAAGAGTTGGAGTGAAGATTAGCTTTTCCTTGTCCCCATCCAGTTGTCGCCTTTCTTGTTTGCTAAACTATATTTTTTCTACTTTTCACATTTTTACTGAACCTTTCTACTGTTTTGCTGACAAATTTTGTTGTGCTATTTATCTGAAAAAAATGTTACTTTTTTGGGTTTAGATGATTTTTTTTTGTCTTGACTTCTAGGAGACTGCATGTTGTTCTAAATAAAAAAAAATACCTTAATGATTGAATAGATTATAACAAGTGCTATAGAGAAAATAGTTAGTCATCCCAAGTATAACACTCAGCAGTGCTACTGTTACTTCAACAACAAATGTAAATATCATGCGTAAGCTACATTGTCTAATAATTTCACATTTTTTTTATGCAAACTCTTTAATGCTATTTACAACTGTATAAATAGCTGTGTTATTCTACTCTTGTCCTGTTGTACATTTCTGTTCATTTGTAATATTCTGCTCTATTAGTTTTGCTAAATTGTTAAGAACTGAGTGTATGTATTGTATTCTCTTCTTAAGTTGTAGCTGAAAATGGTCAATAGACCAGCCCATCTGCCCAGTCAACAAAAGCTAAATAAACAAATAAATAGATTCCATTTTTCAGTGATCTTTTCTTTATACATGAAAAGTTTCAGAGACAGGATAGTGACATCACTCCCATGTTATTTCCATCCAATGACTGCCTTTGTTTTAACCTAAACTGCACTTTTTGTTTGTTTTTCATATTTTGCTGAACCAGGCTATGATTTGATTAGCAATCAGTACTTGCACTATTTGCCCATAAAAATATTACATTCTAACTTAACGGAGTTATTGTCTAGATCTCAAGGGCACCATATCCTGTCCTGTATAAAAATGTGCTTTGTGGTTTGATTCCCTTTCTAAGTGCTTGTCTGTTCAAGATGCATGCCATGAACAGGAAACCCCTTACCAGAACAGAATCTAATGGACACAGTAGGTGAGGATCCAAGACTGTGTCTTTCGCTGTAGCAACAGTATTATAAGTAGGTGATATATAGGGGTTTTAGCTGGCTACATGTTGAGAAAAAAGCCACTTATTTTGATATATATACCTTAACATAGGATGGGAAACCAGAGTATGAATGGTATGATCCTACAGGAAGGAAGCTCTTGACCTGTGTGAAGGGTACTCACCCTGTTAGAAGGATGGTATAGCCTTGTGTGAAGGACACCGACATTTTAAAAAGAATGGAAGCATCCCATGTCTGTGTTTCAGATAAATATCTTGTCATGCACAGCAGAGTTCAAAAACATCCAACCCCTCCCAAGAAAGTGCCCAGAAAAGATGTAGTACAGGTCTTCCAAAAAGTGGTTATACTTCAGGAGCAGCCTACAAGGAAGATTAGCTCTTCTAATCTATATGTTATGTCACACAGAGGTAAAAGGTAGAAGCTTGGACAGCAGAGGCCACAGTTATCCATTAAGACCCGATCATGCAAGAGAACAAGGTATGTTAAAACAGGAAATAATCACATGGAAATATTTACAATATGACCTATAAGTGAAACATAGAAAGGAGAACATCAGGGAAATGGGGCAGGAACATACCATTCGGGTTGGGAAACTTAAAAATCTAGCATATACTGCCACGCACATGTAAACATCAGGACTGAAATACGGGTTCAAATAAGGAAAACACAATAATATGAGTAGGTAGTAGTGAACTGGATAACAAAAAAAATAAATCATTGACAAAACTATTAATAGGTTTGTTGATGATTTATTTTTTTTTGTTATCCAGGGCAATACTGACATGAATTCCTTTTTGTACAATTTAAATAGAATATCCACCTTTCTGGATTTTACATTAGGTAGTTGCAGTTATAAAGTTAATTTTTTTGGAGATATAATTGACTTGGGATCCAGTTACAAAACAATTCAATAGTGGCATTTATAGAAAAGATACTTTCTTTAATAGTTATTTACATTGGACAAGTAATCATCCTGGATATATGAAGTGAAATATACCCAGGGGACAATATATTAGTGCTTCTCGGATGATTAGTGATGATGAAGATTTTAGAAAGGAAGTAGAATTTATTACTAAACTTTTTATAGATTGGAATTATCCAGTAAAACTATTAAAGGAAACATCCAAGGAAATTATGGATAAAAGAAATGTTTTCCTTCCACCTATTTTAAGCGAAGGTTTTATTGTTAGTAATAAGATCAACGATAAAAATGACATGATTTATTCGAATGTCCGACAGTTGTTGTTGGAAATGTCTGTAGACACTTCCAGTATCAGAAACATTATCTCTGATAACTAGAAAAAATTAGTAGTAGTCACAAAGACCTTGGGCAAGTGTTGGGAAATACACCACAATTTATTTACACTAAAGTTCAAAGTATTAAACAAATGTTAAAAAAAATGTGATACTAAAATTTCTCCTGTTGTAAGTAACAAGAACAGAGGGACTTAACAAATGCAATGGGTGCTCTTGCTGTAGATTTATTTAAGAGAGCCCTTTTGTTATGGTGCCATGTTTGAATTATAACATTAATTTCAAATATAGATACAATTGTGAAATGAGAAGGGTGATTTATCTTGCATTATCTTCTGCCTGAGATTCTTTCTATGTAGGAATGACAACTATATGCTTAAATGACAGGATAAAAGAACATTTGAGTGCTATTAGGCGGAAGGATGAGAACAATGCGTTATTCAAGCACTCCGTTGTTTGTAAGAATTTAAATAAATTTTGTTTTTACTGTGCAAGAACATGTTAAAACTGATAAAATAGAAGGAAATTTTAAGATTTAGGTTGAAACTAGGGAAGTATTTTAGCAGATTAAACTAGGGGCAGATAGCTTACCTGGTTTAAATGAACATATTAACATCAAATGCTATTTAGAGAATAGGAAACTAAGGAGTTAATTTTAAGTAGTTTGTGTTAATTGATTGTAATTAATGTTTTATTGTATTATGTATTTATACTGGAGAGTGCATTCAGTGTTTGTATGTTCTGAAGAAGTGATTATGAAAGCGAAGATTAAACTTTTTTTACGCTAACATTGTTTAGTGGTCTTCTTGTGGTATGCTGTGAACTTTGTTTTTTTTTTTTTATTTAGCTAGATGCTAGATTTAGCTAGATGTGGGTCCATTTTATTGCAGGGCAAGTATTTCTTTGTCCTAGGAGTATTCAGTGAATCGTGGAAGTGATTTTCGCTGAATGACGGTTGATGGATGCGTGTTTGCTGAAGAGCGTTTTCAGCAAACTAATACAGACCCATGCGTGATTCTATTTTTTTGACCAGATTAAACATATGAAACTGGTGTTGACAAGAAATTGATTAAATGGGCGAGAAGCAGAGCAGAGGATATGGGGGAAAGAATAGAGAAATTTGCAGGAAAGTAGTGGGAGAGAACTATAGCTATATAATTCTTCACAGCATAAATGTAGATGTGTAGACAGAATTTGCTGAATTTGGAATGTCACCACACCAGAGGTAGGTGACGATAAAATGATGTTGTACAGCCAATTGTATCAAATCAAGTGTGTCAACAAGACACATAGGTGAAGTGGAGAGCTGTGTTTGGGGTGTTATTATTATTATTATTATTTATTTATTTATTTTTTGTGGGATAGGTGCCCATTTTTTACTTTTTTATTTTCAAAAAGAGAGGAATGCTGGGGAATGTGCTTAGGAATATGAGAGTCAGGCAGAAAGTTAGGTGAGGAACCAGATGCAGGCATACAGGACAAACAAGACAGATAAGGATAAAGAAGGTTGTGGGACACCATGATTGGGGATAGTTACAGGACATTGGAGGTACACCTATGTCAAGCCTGAGAACATTGAGAATCTGGTCGTCATACTCAAGAACTTTTATCACTGTCTCCTGTCTCAGTTTCCTGTGTCATTGCTCAATGTGGTATTATCTTGGCAATGTGACAAAGCACCTTTTCAGCACAGCTGATTCAGGCACCTCGGCCCCTTTCCATTATACCCTCCACCAGCCCTGTCAGCTGCTGGTAGGTGACAAAATCACCACCTCCACTATTACTACTCAGGGAGGGTACCAGTGCACCAGTGACAAGGGCAGAACTACCTGGTGCATATGGGGAAGGTGGGACAGCAGTTGTGGAGGCAGTGTTGACAGGTTGTGACCCTGAAGTGCTGGGTGTCGGTGCTGCAGCCTGTGGAGTGATGGTAGGCTAATCCGCAATGGTCAGTCTACCACACTGTGCTGCATGTCAGGTTTTGTAATTAGAAATGTATGACAACAGAACATTTTGTAAGCCATACAAAATATTCCCCACCCACAAAAAAACAAACAAATGAGAAAGAGACAGGGGTGGGATGAGACAAAAATAAGCGAAAGAATTAGATCCATGGCATGTCACATGACTATTTTGCCACATCTGGGTATGATGGAAAGGCCTTACTCTGTTGTATCATTAGTCAATCACACTACTTTGATATCAGAGATACAACTCTTTATTCCAGTACTGACATATTCTATACAATTGCAAGCGCTATTAGAGTTACAGTCAGACCTGATGCCTACATATCTTGTGCCTCCCTAAGGTGATTTAACCACTCTTGGTGTGACTCGGTTTTCAGCAATGTCCCCAGCAGCTGCACAACAGAGAAGAAGAGAGGGAGATATGAAAGCATACTGAATAACAGTTTTGGTTGTGTCATTTAATATTTATGGGTTAGTATACTTACACAACTGAGGGATGTCAGCAGTCCTAAACTCATCATCCCATTGTCTAAGGAGGTCCTTCTTGTGCAGTTTCAGGTCACTATAGTGGTGACTACAATTCTCTTCAGTGTGTGGGATGCCAGCTGTACTAGCGACAGCGTTGACTAATCTATTCTAAGCCTCAGTCTTTATATTGAGGCCCAGTATAGTCCACCTGCAGCAGCCTATGGCTGTTGCACTTCATAAGGAGTGTCACAAAAATCCTGGACTCCTCAACACCCCACATCTGTGCTCTAAATTCAGCACCATCATCTCCCACACCAGCCAGGCCTGCAGAAGTCAAGCAACAACTCTAAGTCTGAATTGGCACCAAATTCCAATGTCGCATTTAATGGCTAGTGTGCAAACATGCACAAAGAGGCATTCCTAAACAAAGCAGAAGGCATTTTACCAAACAGCAAAGATGGTGTGAAACATGGCAGTGAGATTTGTGAGTGAGAAGTGGAATGAGTGGAGACTGATTGTTACTTAGAGGAGATTGTTCTACAGATTACTGAACTATTTTATAAGGTATGTTTGTCCTTTTGATAAACTGCTTTAATTTTCATATTCTGAATGTATTTCAATATGCAATAGGAAAAAGAATATTGATATGCATGCAATTTTGAAAATTCACTACTGGCATAATGCATATTTGTCAGTTCCGGCTGTGCTGTCAAAGTTAGTTTAGTTGAATCGCTGCATTATGTTATCATTTGCTATTGGAATTTCACCAGATACAGAAGACAACTGTATTGTGTTTATCATCCACTTAAATGGGCTGTGCATGTGCAGTTAACAAAGGTGTTAGGCATGTCAGATGGCCCCTGGCAACCTCCTCAGCAATGGAAGTTGTCTGGCCAGTTGGACTTTGAATCTTTGCCTAGTTATTGATAATACTCCCATAAAACAGGCATTTACACAACTGCTGTCATCATTACAGACATGCTAACAGAATGGATGTAATGCTAATATATTAATTTTTCCTTTTTTTCATGGAAGGGCTCACTTAGCTGGTGTGTAGTCTGAAATGAGCCTTGCATGTTCAATTGTTTTGTATCGAGGATGGGTGCAATGATTTGGCTTTCTGCATGTACTACAAATGTTTTTTTTTCCTGTTGCCTGTCATACAGGATTATGGCACATGGATCATCTGTTCCATGAAAGCCACCATTCAGTGATACAGAGGACAAGGTCATCATTGAAGCCTAACACCACCATGTCTCCTTCCTGCTTGACAGATGCAGAAGTGATATATTGGCCAGAAAAAACATATGGAAGCAGGTGGTCTCTGACATAAATTCAGTGGGCAGATGTGCCAGAAAATATAATTGGGTATGGTACTGCATCACTGATAAGATTACAACTGCACACAGAAGGTCAGCTGCAATAGCACAAGAACAGATGGTTACAAGAAGGGATCCTGCTATAGAACCACCTCTCACTGAAAATTAGCATTTCATGTCTGCTGTCAGAGACCCAGGCAGCTCAGTAGATGGCTCAAATAGACTCTTTGATGTTGTTTCTAATGTGGAGAACAGGCCAAGCAGGTCCCAAGAAGGAATCCCAGGTATGCAATATATATAAGGCATGTAATACCATTCTATACATCTTTATGTATTACTTCTACATATGAAAACATTGACATGTGTACCTTACAGGATAGAAGAGTCAACAGAGATTATGTTAAGGGGGGGGGTCAGTCTGATTGATTCTGAGATATGTCTTAAGGGGAAGATAGGCAGAACAATATTCTGTTGTCCTTGTGTCACTTGCATTATGATGCTTGTTAGCCTTCTTTCCACTGCCTTCCCCTTTTTCCAGGGACATCAGAGTCACCATATGAAAGACCACCTGCAGATTGTAAGCACAGACTTTCTTTGATTTGTAATAACCAAACCATTACTTAGATATAAGTCTGAGGAGAGAGTAAAAAGTATTGTAGTAGTGTAGAACTCAAAAAAAAAAAAAAAATTTTTGTTTATTTTACGTTTTCTGTATCTGTATAAATAGTTAATTTTATTTATTTAGTTTAATTTTAATTCTGTAGAATAGTTTAACTTTGTCATTTTCCTGTTTTTCCTGTTTTTTTCGGGCCTCTACACTGAAAATGGATATATATATCAGCTAGACTATTTAGGTCAACAAATGTAAAATAAAATAAAATAATAATATTGTATTCCTTTAACATCTGAAATTGTTTAACAATAAGTATACATAACCAAGTTTGGATCATTTCCACTCACTTTTTCTCTCCTGCTTGTGTTTACTGATAACTATCACAGGTGATCCTGACAGTGGCAGTGTAGAACTCATATGACCTTATGTCAGAGTATCAGTAGCCTCTGATGATGATGGTGGTGATACGGAGGCACAGTCATGGGGTGCAGAGGTTCGGTCTGACACTCAGGTTGTGCCTCATATATCCACTGGCCTTATTCTGGACACAGTCAGTATGTCTACACATATCCATTCCCCTCAGGCCTCAGATATATGACAAGTTGAAGATGACACAGTTGATGGGGTAGTGCCTTTACTCCTTACTAGATGTGCTTGAAGGTAGCCTACTATCCACTCTTGTATTGATGCTAGTGTGTCATTATGTGCCATCAGACAAATGCATTGGGCCATCATGGAGGCACAAGCACTTTCCACAAGGGTCTTGGAAGAGATTGTACAAGTTTCCAACATGGTACATTCCAACATGCATGACTGCCTCAACCGTGTAGGTGACTTGTTGGATAGGGTGAGTGACACACTGGATTGGGCAGTGTATGTGATGGAACACCTGCTGGGAGAGGGTCAGCATCCATATGTCCATTGAGCTGCAACATCCGCTGGTGTTAGCCAACATGGCTGTGCCAGATCCCACTCTCATAGTGGCACTACTTCCACTGCTCTGTCAATGAATGAGGTGTCCACACTTAGACATGGTAGGCCACAAGGTCATGGTCCTAGACATAGTCATGAAGAGAGTTCATACAGCAGACATCACCCACATTCAGGTAACACCCCCACTTCAAACCAGGGATGTGGAAGTGACAGTGCAACTCCTGGCACAGGCAGTTTGCTTAACCAGGAGAGAAGACACTGAAATGAGAGCTATATCATGCATGTCTCACACCTGTCTGACATGGCATGACATATTATTAGCACAGAGCTTGATTATGTTCATGCAGACAGATATACACATTTCACAAAAATTGCCCATACCGACCCAAGCTAAGAAACCCTTAATGTTGATTGAGGTGTATCCCCTGTTAGTGACCCTGAGATATTTCCTACCTTACTGAATGTTCATTACTTTGGTGTCAGCCTTGGCCTACTGCCCCCACCCTGTAAAAATGATGATGGCTGTGCCATGCCTTTTCTTCATTTGGGTTTGACTTAGGGTTGCATATATGTAGCTAAGACAGTCTTTCTCAGTATCTTGATTATATGTATATTTAGTACATAACAGGATTGTGGATGTTTCTGTATATACTCATGTCAGAAGGCTTTTGTTTTCATTTAGTATTGTAGTTCATGCCCTTAAACCACTGATATTACATTCCTGCTTATTGCGCTGCTTGTAAAACTATTGATATAATTGTCCTGCTGATATTTTGTGAACAGTGGGTAAGTGATTGGCTTGATGCCAGTTATTGTGTACAATGCATATTTGTACATTGCAGATATCATTCCTATAAGCCAAGAATGCCATTGGTGGGCACCTCACACGGATTCTGATTGAGTATATTTAAGACTGACAGTATGCAGGTAGTTTATCTTCTTACATATTTGTTCATATAATACAAGTTCCGCACTTACCTTGATATTACTGCAGTTACAAGTTGTATGCTTTGAGGCCCTCACTGTCTAACGTTATCCATACACAAACATTACATGGGTAAGTAAAGTTTGTGGACATTGGATGGCATCACTTTTAATATTTGTATGTGGTTAGGTTGTTATGTGTGCTTCTTTGCTTGGTGAGTGCATGTGCTACCATTTGTCTCTTAATTTCCGGGTGTATGCACTAACCTTTGAGTCTTAAGTGGTGAGTGTGTGTGCTATCCTTTGCTTCTTAGCCAGGGCAAGGGAATATTTTGCATGCCTACATCTGCCGGCTACCTCTGCAGCTGGAAAGTCTACCTCAGAATCCTCATCTGTGTGTGCTGGAGGGGCTGGCCTTGCCTGTGGTCCAGGAATGTGTGGTCTTGAGCCTTGCTGTTCCTGTTGCAGATGTTTCCTCAAGATGATATTGTGCAACATGGCACAGACAGGGAGAATTTCTGTGCAAGTGCCTGGGTCATACTGCAGGGCATTCTTGATCTGTCTAGACAGTGGAACCATGACTTCAGCATGCCAAATACATGCTCTATGATGTTTCTAGTTTGAGCAGGGGCATCATTGTATCCTTCTTCTTTGGGTGTGTGTGTATTTTTGATGGGTGTCATGAGCCACAGTTCCAGTGCATAACCTACATTACCCGGTAGATGGCCTTGTGGAACATCATCCCTAGCAAACCGTGTGTAAAGCTGTGAGGTGTGCCATATGTGTGAGTCATGATAACTGCCTGGGATGCCTGTACAGACACTGAGTGTGATCCTTCTGGCATTACTGACATCCTGGCAGTTGACTGAGTGGAACCCCTCCATCTTGATGCATGTCCTTCCCTGTTCACCAGGGGGTGCTTTTATTTCTATGTGCAGTCTATGACCCCCAAGACTTCAGGGAAGTGTGCTAAAACCTAAAATTCCCACATTCTTCTTGCTCTCAGGTGCATGGGAAAAGATGTACTCTCTAGTATGTTCTAGACAGTGCTGAAATATTTTGGAGGTTGAGGCCTGTGACACACCTAGTATATCCTCTTGGGTCTTTGGAATGTACCAGTGGAGAATACTTGTAATGCTACACATATCTAAGTTTCCAGTGGTATAGGTTCTCCTCAATTTCCCCTGGGTCTGAAGTGGGGATAGCAAGAGATTGCAGAGTTCCTGTAGTGTTTCCCTATCAACTCTGTATCACTTTATTATTTCAATGTCATGCAGTCCATGATATGTTACACAAGATCTAAACACCCTTCTTCTCCTTGGACGAGGTCTATCAGCAGCAGCACCATAGATTTGAGCCTGTTGCATATACACATTGAAGAGAGTAGCAGCCCCTAACATTGCTTTTTTTTTTTTTAACTCATTCACTCCAGAGCAGCTCAGGAAAAGTTGCCTGCTGAATTCCACCATAGGAACAACAGAGCAGCCTGAGCTCATTTTCAGAAAATCCATTTGTAATACTATACAGAAAACAAATGCTCATAACTCTTTAACTATAAGAGCTACACTAAAAATGTAAACGCAAAAGTTGTTCAGCAGACACTGACCTTTCCAACAGTGTAAATGTTGATAGTGCATATCAAAGTCATAATGAACAATTTGGCAAGGAATGCTGATATTGTGCAATTTTTTTAATTTTTTGGAAAAGCAAAGCACAATATCTTGGTCTATGTACCATGCAGACCCATACAATTTGAATTTAATTTGTTAGTATGAATGTCAGCTTTAAAATGATACTTTAACCATAACTGTGTGACACTCCTTTCATGAGACATTCACAGAAATATGATTAGTATATTATTTCTCATAATGGATAAATAAACAAAGCATAATATCTCATCACCTGTAACAGACAGAGCCTACATATCAGTGTAGAAGTTGTGCATCTGAATGTCAGCTTCAAAATGACGCATCATTTGTGTGATTACCATGCTCCCTCGCAAAGATATGGGCATAATAATGAGAAGTATTGTAAATGTATAATTTTCATATTTGTACAAGACTAAACAAACTGTAATATCTGTACGTGTGTACAGTGCCTAGACACAGTTCTTTTACCATGATGTAAGGAGTAAAACTGTCTTCAAAATGATGCATTACTTCACACAATGTGGTGCTCCCTTGCAAAGTTATTTACCAAAATATGAAAAAAATCATAATTTCCATAACCTAAGTCGGAAACAAACTTTGATATCTGCCTATGAGTACAACATACAGGTACCATTCTTTTATCATGTTAGAACTATAAATAATCTTTTCAAAATGAGGTATTACTTAGCACATTCAGATGCTCCCTTGCAAAGTTATTTACCAAAATATGAAAAAAAATCATAATTATTATTTGCCAAGCTCAGAGAAATAAATTTTACACAACACATTTCATATTAGTGTTTTACTTACTATACTAGTCCGACTTGGTCATGGGTGTTTTCCATTCTTCTCACAATCATGCATGGCTCTCCTCACGCCATTGTGGAGGTTGGTCAAGAAGAATGCAATGCCCTCCTCAGTTAGGTGAATGCCATCCCTTCTGAAACAGTGAACATCTTCCCTTCCAGTCTTACCTTATCTGAAATAAAGCATGGGTGGACACTGACAAGGGTGCACAGCCAGGGCACATGTAAAGAGAAAAAGCAGGGTAAGGACCGCCGCTCCACTAATATGCCAAGGACAGGCATGGGGCTCCAGATGTTGGTTATCTGCAGTGTCCCATAGCTGTGCCGGCTGCCCACTCAGACTGCTGATACCACTATGGTCTCATGACCTCCTTCAGTGGCAGCAGTCTGCCTTACCTCTGCCTTTTCTCTTTACATGTGCCCATTCAGCAATGGACCTAAGGGATGAGGGACTGAAATAACTCACTAATTGCTGTCCTGACCTTCATACATTTATTACTCTCATCTACATATGCTGACTACACCGGAAGGGAGGGAGACTGAGGGGAGAGCTACATCAAGGCAACATGTCAAAAGACCAAGACTGACCCAGGCTGTGTCTTTTTGCATGTTTTTGCAGTACATCACAGTGGCACACCCAAGCCCATGCTTACCGAGGACAGCAGCACTATGGGACTGTGCTGTAGAGTCTCCAGGTTCCCAAGTGCAATCCCGGTGGATCACAAGATCCATGCTGGCTGGGTATGCCCCCTGTGATGCACCCAGCAACACAATATTCGGCGATGGGACAGCATAAGGTTTTGGCTGCTCCCTTTCCAGTGACTCCCAGAACAGCAGAAGACAGTCTTACCTTATCTGAAATAAAGCATGGGTGGACACTGACAAGGGTGCACAGCCAGGGCACATGTAAAGAGAAAAAGCAGGGTAAGGACCGCCGCTCCACTAATATGCCAAGGACAGACATGGGGCTCCAGATGTTGGTTATCTGTAGTGTCCCATAGCTGTGCCGGCTGCCCACTCAGACTGCTGATACCACTATGGTCTCATGACCTCCTTCAGTGGCAGCAGTCTGCCTTACCTCTGCCTTTTCTCTTTACATGTGCCCATTCAGCAATGGACCTAAGGGATGAGGGACTGAAGTAACTCTCTAATTGCTGTCCTGACCTTCATACATTTACTACTCTCACCTACATACGCTGACTACACCGGAAGGGAGGGAGACTGAGGGGAGAGCTACATCAAGGCAACATGTCAAAAGACCAAGACTGACCCAGGCTGTGTCTTTTGCATGTTTTGCAGTACATCACAGTGGCACACCCAAGCCCATGCTTACCGAGGACAGCAGCACTATGGGACTGTGCTGTAGAGTCTCCAGGTTCCCAAATGCGATCCTGGTGGATCACAAGATCCATGCTGGCTGGGTATGCCCCCTGTGATGCACCCAGCAACACAATATTCGGCGATGGGACAGCGTAAGGTTTTTGGCTGCTCCCTTTCCAGTGACTCCCAGAACAGCAGAAGACAATCTTACCTTATCTGAAATAAAGCATGGGTGGACACTGACAAGGGTGCACAGCCAGGGCACATGTAAAGAGAAAAAGCAGGGTAAGGACCGCCGCTCCACTAATATGCCAAGGACAGGCATGGGGCTCCAGATGTTGGTTATCTGTAGTGTCCCATAGCTGTGCCGGCTGCCCACTCAGACTGCTGATACCACTATGGTCTCATGACCTCCTTCAGTGGCAGCAGTCTGCCTTACCTCTGCCTTTTCTCTTTACATGTGCCCATTCAGCAATGGACCTAAGGGATGAGGGACTGAAGTAACTCACTAATTGCTGTCCTGACCTTCATACATTTACTACTCTCACCTACATATGCTGACTACACCGGAAGGGAGGGAGACTGAGGGGAGAGCTACATCAAGGCAACATGTCAAAAGACCAAGACTGACCCAGGCTGTGTCTTTTTGCATGTTTGCAGTACATCACAGTGGCACACCCAAGCCCATGCTTACCGAGGACAGCAGCACTATGGGACTGTGCTGTAGAGTCTCCAGGTTCCCAAGTGCGATCCCGGTGGATCACAAGATCCATGCTGGCTGGGTATGCCCCCTGTGATGCACCCAGCAACACAATATTCGGCGATGGGACAGCATAGGTTTTGGCTGCTCCTTTCCAGTGACTCCCAGAACAGCAGAAGACAGTCTTACCTTATCTGAAATAAAGCATGGGTGGACACTGACAAGGGTGCACAGCCAGGGCACATGTAAAGAGAAAAAGCAGGGTAAGGACCGCTGCTCCACTAATATGCCAAGGACAGGCATGGGGCTCCAGATGTTGGTTATCTGTAGTGTCCCATAGCTGTGCCGGCTGCCCACTCAGACTGCTGATACCACTATGGTCTCATGACCTCCTTCAGTGGCAGCAGTCTGCCTTACCTCTGCCTTTTCTCTTTACATGTGCCTATTCAGCAATGGACCTAAGGGATGAGGGACTGAAGTAACTCACTAATTGCTGTCCTGACCTTCATACATTTACTACTCTCACCTACATACGCTGACTACACCGGAAGGGAGGGAGACTGAGGGGAGAGCTACATCAAGGCAACATGTCAAAAGACCAAGACTGACCCAGGCTGTGTCTTTTTGCATGTTTTTGCAGTACATCACAGTGGCACACCCAAGCCCATGCTTACCGAGGACAGCAGCACTATGGGACTGTGCTGTAGAGTCTCCAGGTTCCCAAGTGCGATCCCGGTGGATCACAAGATCCATGCTGGCTGGGTATGCCCCCTGTGATGCACCCACCAACCTAAGAGCAGTTGGCAAAACAAAAGTGAAGAGGGACCTTCCTGGCATTTGTGCTGAAGGGCTTGGCTGCTACCTGACATGGGGGCACAGAAAGAGCACATGTACACTGAAAATGCAGTTGAGGCACTCTGCTTTACCTCTGCCTGTTCCATTTACATGTGTCCTTTCTGCAATGGGCCGAAGGGAGGAGCTAATGTAAACCCTGTTGCCCTGACCTACATACACTGACTACACCTGAAGGGAGGGAGACTGAGTGGAAAGCCACATCAAGGCAACATGGCAAAAGGCCTAGACCGACCCAGGCTGTGTTTTTTTGCATGTGTCCTTTGCCGGAGGGAACCATTACATCAGTGGCACACTCAAGGCCCACAGCACTATGGGAGAAATTTATGGCCATGGTACTCTCCAAAGCATTCAACACACAGGTTGACCTTGCAAGTTGGGCACCCCCATGATGGCTCAGCACGTTTACCCTTGCTGGCACAGTTTTTGCATCTTGATTTATGCCATTTCACTGGAAAGTGAGAGCCATGCTCAAATCTGCTCACAGCCTCTGGGACAGTAATCTCAGTGCATCGTTTCCTCTTTGTGTAACTGGCAAGTATATGCAAGCCTAGGTTCCTTCGGAACTGTAACTGTGTTGCCGGAATAATACATCCAGAACGTGATAGTTGCTGATGTCTGATACTTTCACGGAATATAATGAAAGCATTGACAATGGCCACATCCCATAAGAACCAGAACAAGTACAGCCACCATTTGCGGGCCTTTCTGGCGCTGGGATACTGTGTCCTCAGCTGATCTGCTCTGTCCACCCCATTCATGTAACTGTTGTACATGTTTACAACTGGTGGACATGGCATTGATGTCTTTCTTCCATCACACTTTCTTCTGTATGTGCTGGAGACTGGCAAGGTTGGGTTACAGTTAGTTGACAGGAGGAATACTGGTTTGCTATCCTTCCATTCAGTAGCTAGCAGTGGTCCACTCTGCAATTGCTTGTAGTAGCCTCGAGCTGCTTTTCCAATGGCCTGTCTGTTGAATGTAAGAGGCCATCCTGACCTATTGGTGCGCATGGTTCCACAACAGTATAGATCATCTTTCAGCAATTGCTGTGCTAGTGGAACAGAGGTAAAGAAGTTATCAAAGTAAATGTGATGCTTCTTGCCAATCAGTCCCCTAGTTAAGTCAACTACAACTCTGTGTGTGAGCCCGACCTCTGTATTCTGCTCCATTTTTCCAGTGTATACCTGGAATTCACGTACATACCCATTGGTTGAGTCTGCCAACACCCAAACCTTAATGCCATACCTCTCAGGCTTACCAGGCATAAACTGTCTAAATGTCAAGCGTCCACGGAAGCCAACCATGGCTTCGTCTACAGCCACCTCACGATGCACATTGTAACTTGTCCTACATGCATGAAGTACTGCATCCAGTATTGGCCGTACATGATGTAGCTTGTCATGACCCACAGCACCATGTGGTAGGCTCAGGCTGTTATCATTGCAGTGGAAGTACTGCTGAATTTTTTCAAACCTATCTCTGGTCATGTACTCTGCTATTGGGAAGCGACCATATACATGGTGCGTTTCCCAGTACTGCCTCAATTCAGGAACATGTACAATAGACATGTATATTCTGACACCTAGAAATGTGCGTATGTCTCCTGGGCACACAGGACTCCACCGCGTATCAACCTTGCCTGCTGCGGCCTGCCTCTGTGCAGCACAGTGATTGGTTTCATTAGCAATACAGGTGTATAGCTCCTCTGGGAACATCAAATTCAGGAAGTCCATCTCTGTGCTATCTGAGCCCAAGTGATCTATTGGTCCTACTGGCCCCACATATTCCTCAATGTGTAAAGTTTGAAGATGTTTTTCCCACGTGATTTTACGTGGTGGGCATGCTCGGCGTACCTGACTGGGTCGCAAGGAAGAGTTCGAAATGGGAAAGGCTGAAGGGTTGAGAAATGATGCTCTCTCAATGCCAGTAGCAACTGTACTGCTTGCAGTTGGTAGTGAACTGTTGACACATGTTCCCTGCTGAGGCACACCCATATCAGTCTCTGACAAGGAGCTACTTGGACTCATATCTACAGGATTATCTCCATCACAATCACCAAACTGTGGACTACTTCCCACATCATGCACAGTCGAAGGCACATCCACACCCTTATCAGCACTTGCAGTGCCATGCACTGTGGAGGACTGCATAGCTGTGTCAGTCAGACCAGGTGCTTTTGTGAACACAGATAAAGGCATGTCATCATCTGCGTCATACTCTGAATGCCCTTGGTGGCCATAGTGTGTGGCCAACTTGTGTGTGGGCACCTTCCTTAGGTGTGCAAGTGGCACGTCATCCTCACTGTCTTGGTCACTGTCATAATTACTGGTCAGGTCTGCTTTGGCAACTGGTAGTGGTCTTTCAGGAATGGTGGGCACAGGAGCATCATCCTTATCACAGGCAATGGCCTTTTCACGCAGACGTGCGAGTGGAATGTCATCATCTGAGTCATAATCATCATCCTCACTCTGGTTGGCATTATGTGGTACATCAAGGTGCATACCATTGTCTGAACCACTGCTAGAACCATCACAGTCAGTTTCCTCACCCAACAGGTAAATGCTGCTTGCTTTCTCCTCAACAGATGGCATCTTTGGTGGTGGCTGTGTTGCTTTACACTTGAAATCACACCTGAAAAACACAATGCAATACAACATTCTGATGTAATATACCTGCAGAGAGGCACGTGAAAATCTGCACTTCTACTTACTAGCATAGCTAAATACTCTTTCACAGACATTAAATTAAGAAAAAAATAACAGATCAGTATAGCCTTTAGAAATTTAATTTAATTTAATCTAAAAAATGTTTGCGCTACATGCATGTAAGCTTTACTTCTGATCTTCATATCTAAACAAATGATAAATGTATTATAACCGCACCGTTCTGCTCACTCACATCAGCAACACTAGAAGTCACAATAGAAGTGACAATACTTTTAGGTGAGCTGGCTTTCTCTAAATTCAGGTAAAAAAATCTATTAAAAAAAGATTAAAAAAGATGCCCTGGTAAGATACTAACCAGCAACCATAATGCTCTGACTTTATTCACATTTCAGGGAGTCTAGAAATGAGCGTGTTTCTCTTGCAGCACAGAGTACACTCATGCCCAGTATAAATGCATAATTGTTTTCAATCATGAACTGCTAGTCACCTCTACAACAAAGGTGAGATATTGTACTAGACCTGATAATCAAAAACATGGGGACAAAGTGCTCCACACCGGAAGTATACCCCTCACTAGTGAGATATGACCACAAACTAATCACCCTGGATATACAGATCCCTGGATATACAGATCCACCTCCACCCACAACACAAGACTACAGTGAAAAACTTCTCAAAAGCCGACTTCACACTTCTTATAACTGAGATAGTATCCTTTAATCCGACTGGGCCAGTGGAAACCACATCCCACAATGCAGAATCCTTCACAAATGCTTTCTACGTACATCTCCAAGAATGCATGGATCAAGCAATCCCAAATAAAACCAAGACCCTCTCCACCAAGGGAAGGTGTCCTGACTGGTGGACCCCAGCCATAAACAAATTGTACAACAAAAGGAAACTACTGCATGACAGAGCAAAATCCCATAAAGAGAAGGCATCTCTGATCAGCACTAGTAGAAAGCTACGTTCTCTCATAAAAAACATCCAAGGTCAACTTTGAGAGAAAATCGCTATGGACACTAAAATGAACCACAAGGCCTGCTTCAGCAGGGCTGGAAGACTTGATACTATTGCACAGAATCATGCTGGAAAGTGAAAAGTTCACTGACCGGACTCGAACTCCCCTACAGCAGCTTACAGAGACTAAATAAATACTGTAGATAGCCATTTAACACTTCAGCTTTATGCGAGCAAGCTATATGAATGAACTAATCCAACAAAATCATTCAGTGTGTACAGCAAAGTCTCAAACAATCCCCAGTATCCCCAGAAAAGCAAGCCATCACAAAAGTCTATTTGGAATAATTGATTAACAGAATTTACAAGAAGACAAACTGAAAGAGTCTCTAACTTAGTATTATGACCAATAAAGGCACTTTAAATTAATCTAATGCCAAACACCAAACATTATTACAATCATATAATGCCCAATACCATGCCCAAACTGAAAAAAATACAATTTCTATTATGTTAACTAAAAATATAAAGTAGACAATGAAGGCCATGTATAAAAGCAGTTCAAGATCCTATAACACCATATCACCAGTAATCAAATTATTAATTAATGACCAATCTGCGGAAGTATTTATAAGCAAGCAAACAGTGATTACAACAGACCACTACAATGACCACCCTTACTACATAAAGGTACTCATCTCAAAAAATTAGCACATCTACTACGCAAATGAAGTTACCCCCCCTTTCTGACTTGCTTATACAAAAAACTGCAACAATTAAAATTATACCACAACTGATATACTGGTGTACTCCTCATAAGTAGCAGTAATAACTAGGAAACCTCATTACTTACAGAACGGTAGCTTCCCATTTGCTAATTTTGCCACATGTGAAGAAAAATAAAGCCTGTATACAATAGCTACAGTCCCATATGATATGAGCCACTTTTATGTCATTATGGGACTACAGAACATTACCAAAAATAACAATAATAAGAAAACCAGTAAATGTTAAGTTGTCAGTCTCGCCTTCATTCTTGCTGGATGAGTTCGGAGCCGATCCTCGTGTTTATTCTGATGTCACAGAGCTTCCAATAACCAGTGTTTTTTTTTTGTTCCAAAACATCTTTGGGGCATGTACCAATCCAGTCAGCCTAGATGACAACATACATTCCAAATGACCAAACAGTTGGTAATGGAGATCTAAACTTTGCTGTTGGCATCTGGTTGAGCCAGAAAATGGTGTACTGCTGGGTCACCAATCCACCCAGTCAATAAAGAAAAATAGCATGCATTTACTTTACTTCAGCAACAAACTATACATACATTTCAGGGAAGACCCTAACTAGCCATACAAAGCACTGCAACTGCAAGTAAACCACCAACAGGTTATTACAGAACAAGCACAACAGATCACAGAAAGTTTGAAACCACTCCTATTCTACAAGATTACCAAGAGGTCTATTATGGGCATTTAAAATGAAAAGAAACACTAATGTCCTATACTGCATGCTCCCAACTGCTCCCAACTGCTTCACTTATCAATTATCATTATAAAACATTAAAGATTCATAATACAAAACCAATGATAATAATGCATACATCTCACTTTCTTAGTGTGATTAATCTGGACACATTCTGCTCTTATCAACTTACAAATTTGATAAGACTAACAGGTTTTACATTAGCATACATTTTCTGAAGGGCCTGAAGTCTTGCCTCAAGCAAAACCGATTTTTACCAGTTTTGGTGTTCATGGCAAAGGGCTCCACCATCTCTACATAGTTATTTTGTAGCTTCCTGAATGTCTCCACCAACTTGGACTGGTTCATTAGCATATAATCCAGCTGTTTATGCTTTCATTTGCATACTCTGCTGTTTACCGTAGTTTGTCGGCTCTACATGATGTGTAAAGCCATTTAATGAATATAAAATGGCAGGGTGGAAATTAGCCATTCGTGATTCCTGCCCAAGGTTTGTAAGTGAAAAAAAAGAAACAAAAAATTGCATTCAATATAAATTAAAGTAATGCATTCCAAATCTACTTCTATTTTAGGTTTATTCAACTCTGAAAACAAAATGGCAAATGCCAAGTTTTAAACCTTATACAAATTTAAGGGTTAAAAAGCAGTTAAGTGTACTAGCAAATGACCAAGCTGTAATACGTCTTAATTGTGATTAAGATTTCAAGCTTTCAAGAAAATGAAGTCTTATGTGCAATACATGCCTTTTCTGTTTAATACGTAACAGCAGAAGGGGAGCTTAACACTTTTTATGTCATTTATAAAATATGAGAGCTGGTTCCAGTCCCAGCCATAAGCTGTTTAGTTTTATATACGCAAAATGGCATGCAGTAAAATGTCAGATATTTAGAAACACATTATAATGTAATGGGATTCAATATAGTGAAGCTGTATTTTGTTCTTCCTGATTTGACAACAGCTTGTGAAAGTCAACTCTCTGACACTTACATTGCAACTCTAATTTTTAGTTGTTTTGTTATTTTTTAACAACCCTTTTTTGGTTGCCTTTGGACAAAATATAAAATAATAAATATCACAAATATATGAAATGCTAATATTGCCAACATACACATTTAAACAATAACAAAACAATCCTATTAATCAGATTCACAAGAAGGTAGCAAATGGTCAGCACCAAGACCGAGACATGTTTGATGTACATAGTGGTGCAGGTAAAAAAGTCACTGAGAAAAGTGTGCACATCGTGGCATTTTTAGTGATGCAAATTTATCTTTATGAATCAGAAAAATAAATCTGTAGCCTATAAGATCTTTTTTTTGTGGATACTGCCATCATGAAGTACTTTAATAAATAACTTCCTTATTTTCTATAACTTGAATGAGTGTTCATCTCACTTCAACCGCTGCACAATAATTCATAAATGAGTGTTAAGAAATTGAAGTACCTAGCAATCAATTATACCAGTTATGATCACCTTTATCTTTAAGGAAGATGAATTTTTACAAGTTTATTGAAAGGTTCTTACAATGTAAATTGATTTGAATGCCCAAAAATATGGAACATGTCAGCAACTGAATTAGCACCACATTTGTACAGTATGGATATAGATAGTTTATCCATATCTATTAAGTTATTGGAGGACAGACAGATATTATGGAGAAGCTCAAACTGTATTTACCCTGACTCCCAATCAGAAAAAAAATAATTTTTTCTACAATGTCTAACCAGTATTTTGAAATACAAATCTGTAAGTAATATGCAGAGCTTACTATTACGCTGTAAAAAGAGAAACATGTTTTACTTATGTTGTTTAACCACAGAGCAATAAACTTGAATTCATTTGCATCAAATCTAAAGAAAGATAATATTACTTAAAATAGGGAGACATTTTCTTAGTTTGCCAGTGATTTGTAATTTCTTTGGTCAATAAAATTGCATAACATGATGCAGAAGAAGATCCCCTAACCTAGGAAATTGTAAATAATGCAAAGATGTATTGTCGATTAAGATGTTAGCATTGTTAAGAAGTGATTGCAGTACTATAAATTCTATTAACAGTTCAAGCTTTTCCATGTGATAATGCACATATAGGACAAGGAGCTTAATATATGAGGGGACTTTTAGGGAAATATGCAATGTTTTCTCAATAAAAGGACCTGATGTTTCTGAGATGCCAAATGGCTTTTTAGTTATCTGATCATCTTTAATCAGATAGTGTATTGTTTAGATTTAACTCAAAGTCACTAAAATACTAAATAACTTTACTAGCACAGATGATGTGCAAAAATGTTGTAAGTTCAGAAGTTTAAGGACTTCTGTACTGTTTACATCTGCGAGATTATTTAAATTGATCTAGGTGGTATATTTTTAAAGGAACTTTAAAATTAATTAATTGGCTGACTTAAAGCAATCGATTGGCAATTGTAAAAAAAAATTGCTACAAAAATATAAAAGTATGGGGAATATATTCATCTGATGATAAAAGAGCCATCCAGGACTCTGAATTTGAGTTTATCCTGAGTTTTTAGTCAATTGTTGATCAATGTTTGAGTGGAGTGTTATAAATTGGAATTGGTATGAATTTTAGGCTTGTGCTTTATCCCTAAGTACTTAAGCCTATTCAGATATATATATATATATATATATATATATATATATATATATTTTTTTTTTTTTTTTTTGCTTCCAAAGGACGTTGTATCAAGTTATTTGTATTACTGACTGGAAATAACATCAAGTTATCAACATTTAGTTTATAACCTGATGTACGACTATAATCAACTCTGATATACAATAATTGATTAATATCTTTACATGGATTTAAAGTATAATAGAATATCGTCTGCAAAAGAAGTTATATTAATATATACATTGAAATATTTTAGACCTATAAGTCTAGGGTCTTGAAAAAGTTTTAGAAAAGAATGATTATAATGACAGAATATGCAGACAGGGAGATAAGGACACCCTCCTTTTCTACGCATCAAGATCAGGAGAGAAGAATACTACCTATCACTGCTAGCTAAGCATGTAGAGGCTGAAATGTATAAAACATTGATAGCCTTTATATAATTAACTAGATACTTGAAATGATTTAATGTAGCAAAAAGAAAGGGAACATGAGATCAGTCAAAGGCTTTGCTATATCTAAAGCAAAGAGAAAATGAATAGTACCAGAACTTGCATTATGACATAAAATCAAGTCCCTAATGCTGCTATCATCAAACCAGGCTGAAACTTAGAAATAACTCAGTCAGCTACTATATAAAATCACCTGGCTAAAATGTTAGAATACATTTTTACATCAAGGTTAATCAACAAAATAGGGTAATAATTTTTCATCAGAACAGGATCTGAATTGAGTTGAAAAAATACAACTTTTCTTGACTTCTTTACATATTTCCCACTGGTATGTTTTGACATAATTTTACATGTTTAAAATAATAGGGATAGCTGACTTTTGTATTTCTTAAAGAAGGCTGTATCAAAACCAACGATGCAGTTCAGCATCACCAAATACCACAGCCCCTTGAAGGAGGGCTG
Source organism: Protopterus annectens (assembly GCF_019279795.1). NCBI lineage: Eukaryota > Metazoa > Chordata > Ceratodontiformes > Protopteridae > Protopterus > Protopterus annectens. Next base: position 755,811,112 of record NC_056728.1, on the reverse strand, counting down.
GTGATGCAAGAAGGGGGGCCCATGATGGGCATTCAGCTACCAAGCCACTTTTATAGTAGCTCTCATCGGGAATGCAGAGGAGTATACAATCATATCAGGTAGGGCACTGTGGTCCCTGTGTTGATGCTGGTCATCTGTACTCAAGCCCAGTCAAGGGATTAAAATATGCCCTCATTGATAGAAAGCCAGTAAGGGTATAAACCAGCCCTGAGGCTGCCTGTATGATGGCCTCCCACAGCCATCCCTCACTGGAGAATGTCTAGGGCAGAGGTATGAATGGACTTGGCTGGCAAGGATGAGAAATGATGGTTAGCAGGCACACTGGGAAAAAAGTATACAGAAACAACATTTTCTGAACAACTGTTAGGGTTGAAACTTGCTAGAAAAACGTTTGTGTCTACCATCCTTATATATTATTTATTTATTTATTTATTTATTTATATTTGTTGACTGGGAGTGTCTGACTGGACATAGGTCCATTTTCAGCGGAGGCCCGGGGAGAAAAGCTCCACAGTTAAAATAAACAGACAGTAGTTACATTGGATTACATAGCGATTATCAATTTACATAGCAATTACTTACAACATATTTACAGATGAAGAACATAGTACATCAGTAGACAACTAGAATCTTTATCTGTGAAGTACATAACAGACATTAACAAATGTTACAATAAGAAGTTCCTGCTGTATAATAAGTACTAGGCTTATGAGCGTCTGAGCTTGCTATAATCAAAGTAGTTAGTGGAGTGGAAAGAAAGGTAGTGGTTGGATGGGGTGGGTGATATTAGAGTGGGAGTTGCAAGGGCATAGCCAGCATGTTTTTAGGTGCACGTTTAGTAAAGTTTTGAAGTGGGTGCATGATGGTATGGAGGTAATTGTGGGTGGGAGGGAGTTCCATAATTTGGCTATGGTGCAAGAGAATAGTGCTTCACCAGCAGAGTTATTGGCTTTAGTGATCTGCAAGTGATTTTTGTTGCTGGATCTTAGTGGTCTGGTGGTGTGATACGGTTGGAATAGATTCTGGAGGGATGGGACATTTAGTGGATGGTTTACTAGTTTGTGGCAGAGTGAGAGTTGATACCATTGAAGGAGGTGAAGGAGTTCAAGCCAGCCCAGTTCAGCAAGTGAGAGACAGTGGTGACTATGGTAGGATGCCCCTGTGGCAAATTTGGCGATTTTGTTGTAGCAGGTCTCTAGCTTGTTTAGATCTCATTGTCTTAGGTTGGTATATATTGGAGAGGCATAAAGTAGGGTGGAGATAAGGTGGGAATTTGCTATTGAAATATTTGCTGCTTTGGTGAGAAGTTGCTTATTTCTGTATAACGCTCCTAGTTTTTTGTGGACTTTTTTATGGTCATGGATATGTGAATGTCAAATTTTAGTTCATTGTCTATTTCCACTCCTAGCAATTTGGTGTGTTCAGTTGGGTATATAGTGGTGTTGTCTTTTGCTGTGATGTTAAAGTGAGAGTTGTTTTGAGTATGTTTGGTGGGTTGGAAGATGAGTAGTTTAGTTTTGTTTGGGTTGAGTATTAATTGGGCATCGGATAACCAAGTTTCAACAGAGGAAAAGGCTTCCTGTGTGACTTTTTGCAGTTTGGGCAGGGACTGGGCTGAGCAGATGATGGTTGAGTCATCTGCGTATTGTATGAGTGTGCCATGTTTGGTGGCAGAGGCTAGATTATTGGTGTAAACAGAGAAGGGTAGGGGTCTAAGGATGGATCCTTGGGGAACCCCTATGAAGACAGGTAGTTGGGGAGATATGTCATTCTGCCATACAATGGATTGTTGGCGGTCAGACAGGTAACTCTGAAACCAGTTGGTGACTGATTGTGAGAAGGATAAGTTATTGAGGACAGAGATAAGTTGTTTGTGTGGGACCATGTCAAATGCTTTAGATAGGTCTAGGAAAGTAGCAGAGGAGAGATAGCCATTGTTTTTATGCTGAAGGATAGTGTTAGTTAAGGAGAGTAAGGCAGCGGTGGTGCTATGGTTTGGTCGGAAACCATGCTGAGTACTGGAAAGGAGGTTGTTAGTAAGGAGGTAGTCTGAGACCTGAGAGTGTATGCATCTCTCTAGTATTTTGGAGAGTGGAGAGAGAATAGCTATGGGGCAGTAATTGGTTAGTTCTGTGGAGGGTCCAGCTTTGTGGAGGGGAATTATATGTGATACTTTCCACAGTGTGGGAATGTAACTTTCTGACAGAGATCGGTTAATCAAGATGGATACTGGGTAGGCCAGAGCATCAGCTGTGATTTGTAGATATTCACTTGGGAGGCTGTCTGCTGCTAATTTGGTGGGCTTAAGTTTAGTTAAGAGTTTTTTTATGTTGGAGGTAGGTACAGGAGAAAAAGAGAAGGCAGTGGGGAGATTACTAGTTGAATGTGTGGGTTGGAGGGGAGGGGGGGGTTGTGTTGTTTAGCTAGTGATAGTATGGTTTGTGTGAAGTGTGTGTTGAATGAGGTAGCAATATTTTCTGAGGAGTGAGGTATGTTAGGAGGAGGAGTACTGACTTTACCTGGGTGGAGGATGGAGTTTATGGAGGACCAGAATTGTTTGGGGCTGTGTTGGGAGGAGTCTAGGGCAGACTAGTAGTATTGGAATTTGTCCTGTTTTATTAGCTTTTTGACTCTATTGCGTAGTTCTATGAATTTCTGTCTAGTTGGGAGGGTTTGGTTTTGTACCAGTGCTCCCAGGCTTTATCCCTGTTTTTCATTTCTGACTTAGTGGTTTTCTGTAGCCTTGGGGAGGGTTGTGCTTTGATTCTGGAAAGTCTTATGGGGGCATGGTAATTAAGGATGCTCAGGAAGGTAGTATTAAAAAATTCAACTGTGTCATCAAGATTGAGGTACTTTAGAGAATGCCAGTTACATTCTTTGAGGGATGAGATGAATGTGAGTGGGTTAAAGTTTAGTTTTTTACGTATTTGATGGTAGATGACAGGTTTAGCTTGGTATATGTATTTTTTGACTAGGAATGTTGGGGAGTGATCACTGAGGCTATCTGATAAGCAGCCTGTTATATAGGACTTGGGGCTCTTACTGACTAGTATCCAATCCAGGGTAGTGTGCTTGCTGGAGTTTTTATTTATCCTGGCTGGTGACTGGACTAGTTGGGTGAAGCCATGAAGGTTTACATGATGGGTTGGATGGTTGCCAGAACAGGATTGCCAGTCAATATTGAAATATATGAATTCTTTGAGCCATTTATTTCTTAGTTATATATAAAAAACACCAGTTTCCTTAACTGAAGCAAAGTTATTTGAAATATGGCCCAATTTAAGTAGACTGGTTAAGAATGCCAGTGGAATTGCTGCTCACTGAGAATGTTTTGCACCTATTTTAGCATTCCATATGAATTATTTTGTTTGTCTACATTTCATTAAATAAAAAAGCCCTGACAGTGGCCTTAAAAGCAGCTTGTCTAACAGTAAATGGAATTAAATTATCTTCATTTTCCTTGAACTGATAGTACATTTGCATTATAATCTGTTCTTCTACATCTTTTTCTTCAAGCAGTTGTAGATCTAATTAATCTGTGGTTCAGAGCTGACTCTGCCAGGGTTTGAAGGTAAAGTTTAAGGTGCATTATGAAATTATCAGAAAAAGATCATGGTTCCACTTTAAAATTACTATAAAACTTTCACTTGGGTTTAAAAAGTAAGATATAGTCTATTCTCAACCAGAGTATATGTGGCACTGAGAAGAAATTAACGTCCTTGCTAATCAAATGTGAATCATGATAAGGATCAGTGTGATTATGTGACTCCATTAAATTAAGTAGAAATTCCAAAGGCAGCTTATTATAGAATACAGAAGATCCCTCTTTATTGATGGGTAACTCTAGCATTACATTACATTCTCCCGTAAGATAAAATCATAGCATAGATACAATCAGAAATAAATTCCTGAATAAGCTTGACTTGTTGTTGCAAGTAGCATAATTTGAGACCATGATGATAGGGTGAGTTAAAACAGGACTTTCATATTCAGTAATGATGTAGCCCCATATACCTCTCAACCTATTAGAGCAAGAATCTGGACAAAGCCATCAGAAATGGGGAGACAAAGGCCCAAAAATAGGGGCAATTTTTAAATATTACAAACTTAGAAAGGTGATAGAATAATAGGCTTTGATTAGCACAATTTTTCTGAATGGTATGAAACCTGAATCTCAGATGTCTAATGCATTAATTTTCTGTTATAAAAGACAATCGGTGAAGCACAGATGTTACTTGTATTAGACACACATTAGTTATCATATTATAAAATAAAATAAATGCCAAAATAACATTTGTCTTATCACCTGAATGCCATGAAAATTTTAGAATGATGTTCTTAATGCAAACATCACCTATAGATTTTATAACTATTCAGATACGGTGAGTAAAAATTATCAAAGCATACCTGTCTCTACTGCTGGATGAAATGAATTTGATCATTGAAAGATCCATATGGCCAAGACATCTGTACCATACTAAGTATATTACACTGACACCCTTGAAATTATTATGAAATGTAACCTAGTAATAATAGCTCTCCTTCCCCAGACATGTTGTTGTTGTTATTGTGTCTTTTGGCGTTTCCCGGTTAGGGGTTGCCACAGTGGAACTCCTGTCCACTAATTATTGGCAGTTGATTTTTACGTACCAAGTTGCCAGCTCTGACGCACAACCTTCAATGAAGGTAAGCCCATTCATGCATGTCTCCACGCAGAAGATGCTCTAGCTGAGAGCCAAACTGGACAGTGTCTTACTGTGAGGCGACAACGCTACCGCAGCACCACCACCACAGTTCCTCTCTCCTTCCCCAGACATAATCCCAAGAAATCCTAATGAAGCTAGCTGGGAATGATTCTACACCTTACATTCCAGAACTGAAAAATGACCCCCCTTTGGTAACTTAAACCCCAAACCCCAACTTAAACCCCAAAACAAAAGCATATGCAGCACAACAGCTTCGATTTCCAAAATTGTCAGTTACATATGAATCATGTCTGCTAATCCACTCTTCATTATAACAGCATAAGTAACTTCTGCCAACCATTGAAACACATAAGTAACATGACAACTACTTGAAACACTTTTTTACCTAGATTTAGAGAAGAAAACTAGAAAAAAAGACTAATACACTTAACTACATTGACCAAATTCACATTTACCTGCTTGATAATACCTAAACAATTATCCTCAGAGCTGTCAAGATGGAGCTGCAACATTATGTGTCACCAAAATATAATAGAAAAAAACAGATCTCCAAAAACATTTTTGTGAAAGACAAAATCAAAGCTATAAGGCAAAGAAGCCCTTTCTTAATGCATAGTATAATCCATCATTCACTGAGGTTTAAATAATAGTCACATGATTTGATTAACAAATCAAAAACACAGTATAGCAAGACGTAACATTAAGTACATCCAAGATATGTAGCCTCCATATAAACATAAAAAATCCTTGAGAATATAAATAATTATGGTAATGTACACAACTGAGCACATTTAAAAATTCAAAAAAATTATGTAATGGCATTATCTCATAGTTATTTAATATGACATTGCTGTCTTCTTTTTAAAATTGGCTTAATATTAGTAAACATATTTAGCCCTGATTTGAAATCTGTATATAATCAAATAAATCCATCTATATTCAGACATTTCAGTAACTAAAATAAATATCCCCAACCCTCAAATTAGGAGACAGTTTCTATATGACCCTAAATCTGAAGTTATGCTGTGTATTCAGTTCATTCACATATTTAGTTATTATTTAGATTCTAATTTATAACCAACAAAAGTTGGCATATTTGTTTTTTTTAATTCTCCATTTGTTTTAGCTATATATAAAAACTCTGACATGCAACACAAGTAGCCTGGTATATAACATTCTCAGCATTACAGCTGCAAAACATCTAAAACAAAACGTTCTTTTAAAATGTGTATAAAACATATGTTTTTTAAAATATACCTACAAATTGAACAATTATAACAGGGGTGGGTTCCTTCTTTCTTAATTTCTGTTGTACATCTAGTCATAACAAAATTCTTATAACATAGCTCTTGTCTTCTTACCTCTTTTGAAGGTAAATTCTGGATTTTCACCTTCAATAGTATGTAACTGAGGCAAAGCAGTTAACATTGAGCAATTGTTTCTTATGACATTCATTATCCTATGAGTTTTAGTACTATATTTAGTAATATAACTTACTTTATTTGTACCATCCTGTTTTCCCAGTATTTGCTCATCTTTATTTGAAAAATACAATCTAGCTCTCCCCTTACTTTCATTCACAACTTCTTGCTTCATGTTCTTAAGGTCTTCTTCATACTCACACCCCTTAAATTCATCTGCCATAGTCTCTATCTCATTTAAAAATTCACTAAGGTTCAGCCTGCTAGCTCTTAAAAACTGCCCTTTCACTATCCTTTTATACACATGTTTAGGGTGCATACTTGGCCTACATATATGATGAGTCGTTTGTACTTCTTTCTTATAAATAATGGTCATGACATCATTCCCTTCTCTCTGTATAGTTATATCTAAAAGAATAATATGAATCTGGGAGAAGTTTAACATAAATGCTAAAAGGTCTGTGGTTTTATTTAGCAAGCCTGTGAATCTAACCAAATCTTCAGAGCTACCTCTCCAAATTAAAAATACGCCATCTACAAAATATTTAAAACTTTAAAAAAATGATATTACATACGTCATATTAGAAAACACATATTTTTCTTCCCATTTACTGAGGGCAGTATTGGCATAGTTATTTGGTTAGGGTGATCCCATTGCTACCCCAGTGGACTGATGTAAGTACTCATTATTAAACAAAAATATATTACTGTCTAGAACCAGATCTAATAAAAGACATATCATTTCTATATGTCTATTAGACGTCACTAAATTTACATAGATGTTGTCTTATGGCTTGTACTCCATAATTATTAGCTATCAATGTGAGCAAAGAATTAATATTTAACATAACCAAAAAATACATTGCTATCCATACAGAAATTTCCCATTGACTCAGACAACATTCGTAGAAAGTCATTAGTATCCCTAATGTAAATTTTGACATTACTAAGAAAAGGTTTTAAAGTGTTTTCAAAATAAGCAGATATAAATTCTGTAACCCAAGTTCCCTGTGAAACTATAGGGCAAATTGGGAGGGGGGGTTCAAACCTTTATGTATTTTTATCAACCTACAGAGTACAGGAATTAGGGTTTGTTATATACACAACGTTATATAAATCAATTGACATGTCATTTTGAATTTAACACATTTTAACCTTAAAATATTACTATCTAAAAACATTTTATTTATAGGTTTATAGGTAGTCATAGGCAAGGGCTTTAAGACATCAGTTAGCATAATGGCTAAGGTCATCACCTCCCATGCACAAGGTACAAGGTTCAATCCTGACCTCTGGCCAATGCCTGTTTGGAGTGTGCTTGTTCTCCCTGTGTCTCTGTGGGCTTCCTCCCACCTCCAAAATTCATGCTGAGTGTTTCCATCTTAAACTCACCAAAGAACTGAGCTGTGGGCAGCAGCACAAAGTCTACATGGTGCCTTATAGGGGGAGAAGTTGTGCAGACCAACCAGTTTGGGCATTTACTGGTGTCCAGGTGCCCAGCCTGGGTTACCGAGGGATAGCTCTGTTGACTGAAAGCTGGACATAAAAACAGTCAACATGGGAAACATGAAGTGAGAATTGTTACACTTAATGTAGGTTCACTGACAGGATGTGGCTTGGAAGTGGATGACATGATGATATGGAATAGGCTGGACATCCTATGTATCAAAGAGACAGGATGGAAGGGTAGTGCAGGAAAGCCACTTGGCTTGGGATCCAGAGTCTACTACTCAGGAGAAAAGGGGTTCAGGCTATAAATGGTGTGGGAATTATGGCGAAAGAGAGACTTCATTCAGGGATATCATCAGAATTAGTGACAGACTCCAGAAAGCAGTTGCAGGACCCACTAGATAAAGCAGGACAACATGAATTGGTTTTCATAATGGGTGACTTGAATGCACATATCAGGACAGAAAGAGCTATTCACAAGATCACACACAAGAATGGTCAACATGCAACTCAGGTAGACTTCCTCCTATTAAGGAGAGGGCACTGGGGTAGAATAAATGATTGCAAAGTCATCCCAAGAAAAGAGTCAGCCCACACCAGTTGCCACAATCAGCTTCAAGCAATGGTCAGAGAACAGTCTAAGGTCAACAGAGACCAGGCTGAAGACCTGGAAGTTGAACAGAAAGCACACCAGTTCAAGGAATTACTCAGGGCTCTAGCACGTCAAGAAGGGGAGGAAATAGCTGGAGTTGAAAAAGAATGGCAGTGCCTCAAAACAGAATGTGTGAGGACTACAGAACAGATATGTGGCTGACCTAGGTAAGGAAATAAGGTACATAAGGAAAGCTGGTGGTGGAATGCAGAAGTCCAGGGAGTCATCAAAAGAAGGAGTGCAGGAAGTGGGAGATAGAAAAGACTGACCAAGCTAGGAAGGAATACTAGTTGGCTAAAAAGGAAGCTAAGAAAGGAGTTGCAATAGCAAAGAATAGGGTATTGGAGGCACTGTATTGGCTTCTGGAAAGTGACTCAGTAGGTGGCACAAAGAAATTATATCAGGTTGGAAGGCAAAGACAGAAAGATAAAGAAGATAGTCAGACACCCTTCATAAGGGATGCCAGCAACAACCTGTTCACCAGTCCAAAGGCAGATGGAAGGAGTATTTCCAGCATCTTCTGAGTGAAGAAAACCCTACAAAAGCTGTACTGCTCCAGAAACAACCTACAATGAGAGAAGAAGTGGAGCCCATCACAGAAGAAGTAAGAATAGCACTAAGGATAATGAAGTCAGGGAAAGCAGTAACTCAGATGAGGTCACAGCAGATATAATAAAGATGCTGGGTGAGATAGGGGAGAAATGACTCCTGAGGGTACTCATAGGAGTGTAGAGAGAAAGGTGTATCCCAGATGACTGAAGAATAAGCATACTCATGCCAGTGCACAAGAATAAAGGGGACATCCACAACTGTGGGCAGTACAGATGCATCAAACTCCTATCACACTGCATAAAAGTTCTGGAGAGGGTGATTGATAAATGGATACTCAGAGTAGTAGAATGTAAGATGGGAGATGAGCATTTCAGATTCAGATCAGAATGCAGTACAATTGACCCAATGTTTGCAGTCAGACAAATAGTTGAGAAGAAGCTAGAGATGAGAAGAGAGTCCAACTGGGCACTCCTAGACTTGGAGAAAGCATATGACAGGGTCCCAAGAAAGCTGATTTGGGCAGTACTGCAGTGATTCAAAGTCCCAGAAACATTAGTAGAATTAGTGCAGACTGTGTACAAGGATCCAACAACTCAAGTATGAACAGTATTCAGCCTCACAAAGGGGTTCCCATTGGGAGTGGGTATGCAACAGGGTTCAGTTCTGAGCCCACTGCTGTTCATACTGGTGATGGACTACATTAGCAAAGAGGTCGGAGGGGACATATTAACAAACTTGCTGTTTGTAGATGATGTGACATTACAGGTAAACTCTGAGCAAGCACTTCAGCAAAGGATTGGGAAATGGAATGCAAAGGCACATGGGATGAAACTATGCACAGATAAGACAGTAGTAATGTTAGCAAATTGGGGAAATCAGAAGAAGATGACAATTGAGATAGAAGGGAAGATAGTGGAACAGGTAAATAGCTTCAAGTGTCTGGGAGGGATGGTTGAGGATAAAGGAAGTCTGAATGAAGAGGTCAACACTAGAATCAGAGAAGCTGCAGCCAACTAGTAGAGTTTTTCAGGTATAGTCTATGATAGAAGAATGCCAAAGAAGCTAAAAAGTAAGGTGTACAAAACCATGGTGTGACCAGTACTACTGTATGGTACAGAAACTTGGGCAGTAAAGGCAGTGTAGATGAAGAAGCTAGAGGTAATGTTAATGCAGTGACTGTGAAGGGTGGTAGGATGCACACTATAGGACAGATGAAGAAATGAGGACATAAGAGCAGAAGCCAGAGTACCTCCAGTTGCAGAAAACATCAAAGAGAATAGATTATGGTGGTCTGGATCACGTGCAGAAAATCCAAAGACAATTTGGTGAAGATTTGGGATATACAGGAAGAAAGTTAGAGGAAATGAGAACATCCAGCAAAGAGGTGGGTGGATTGTGTGAAAGAAGATCTGTGACAGTCAGGCAGGAGTTTAGAAGAAGGCAAGAGTGTTGCATTGAATACAGAGAGATGGTGACAGTTAACACAATGCCCCGACCCCACTTAGAAAATGGGGAAAGGGGGGGGGCTGAAGATGAGCTAAGTCTTAGGCTATCTGCCTTTGTGGGCTATTTTAATCCTAACCAGTTTCCCTTTTTGTGCTTGAAATAATCTATCCCCATATGGTTATAGACTGGCAGTACCCAGCCCATGGCCGATAATTATATATTACCCCAAATGAGAATAACTGGGGTCATACCACAGATAATTTGAGGGAACCCATGCATGGGATAATGCATTTAGGAACTGCCTCTGTCCATTAGTAGTAGACGGGGCATTACCGAGGTAAATTTTCTCTTTCCCTTCCATAGATCTAAGTAGTGTTTGAATATGGATGAACTTTGTTTTATGTGGATGGGGAGTCTATTCCACAGCAGCATTATCCTCTGTGAGATATACCTATCCCTTCAAACTGTTCTGTTGATGCTGCAGATGAGATTTACATCCCTAGACTGAGTATTTCTGATGCCATTTAAATTGCTGATGTGCATTAAATCCACCAGTAATGGATCAAAGGATGCCGTGTATGCCAGACACAGGTCACCTCTTAGCAGTCTATAAGATACTGTGTATAGTGACAGGACTTTGAGTCAGTCTATGTAGGACATGTTGTTTAGGCCTTATATCCTTTTAGTAAGGTACCTCTGTGAGCATTCCAGTTGTTACATAAGTCTGGACAGATACATGCCAAAGGAGATATTATATTCAATGACTGGCCTAATGAGGGTTGAGTAAAAGTGAGACAATGACATTCCTAGATCTAGACACAATCCCTTTGTTTATAAGCTGTGCAGTATAGAAGGACTTTCTTACAACAATAGACTCATTTTGGTCAAAAGTGAGATTATCCACATAAGTTCCCAGATCCCGACCAACTGGGTCAACTCCTAGGGGTGCATTGTCAATGTGGTAGTTCCCTGGGGATGATGACATCTCAAAGGATACAATAAATGTGGTAGTTCCCTGAGGTAGATGACATCCCAAAGGATAACATAATGCTTTTTTTGCATTTACTTTCAGTCCATGATTTTGGCAACTGTTACTTATTTAAGAAAACCATCCTGCATGATGGCTAATTCTTTAGATATTCAATGACTGCACTTAGCTTGCAGTCATTTGCAAACTTAGTCAGAGCCCTTTTGGATTGGCTTTTACTTCAGAAAAGTAGATGCCAAGTAGGAGAGGTCCTGGCACATAACCCTGGAGGACTCCACTAGTGACTGGTCTCTTTGTGGAGGAAACTTCCCCTATTTTGATTATCGGCATCCTTTTTGTGAGCCAGTTGGCAATCCAGCAGGTGACATAGGGGTTTATTCCCAATTTATTTATTTATGCTTGAGTGCAGAACTGTGTCAAAAACTTTGGCCAGGTCAAGTTATGCATTGTGTACCATTTTTTCTTAATCCATTGCTTTGATGGCCTTTTCAAATAATCCACCAGGTTAACAAAGCATGACTTGCCTTTGACAAATCCAAACTAAGATGGGTCCAGTGTTTGGAGGTTCCCTATCTCCATATTGATTAATTCCATGATAAGTCTTTTCATGGCTTTGCATATGAGGCTGGTCAGACTTATGGGTCTATAACTGCCTGGGTCTGTGGAATGTCCTCCCTTACACGGGAAATGACTGTAGCTGTTTTTCATTCATTTGGTAAAAAACCTGCATGGAAGCTGAGACTGAACAGTGTTGTTAGGGTTGTGGCAAAATTGTACATCATGCTATTCAAAATGCATCCAGGGATACTGTCAGGACCCATCAATGCAGCATTTTTATCTTTTGGTAGCACTTTTAGGACTTGTTCTTGTGTGATATCTGGAGGTGAACCAGTTTCAGGTATACCTTGAAGGACAGACAGATGGGAGAGAGGGTTAAAGTTAGAGCTAAATTTATTGGCCAGTAGGTTTTCTATATCTTCAACTTCAGTGTAGGTAACATCATTCACAATCACCTCATTGCATTGCTGCATTGTGCTTTTGAGGCTACAAAGATAACTAAAAATGCCTTGTGATTGTCTTTGACTTTACTTTAATGACACCATATGTACATTGTGACAAAAGGAGATACTGCAAGCATGTAGCATCTCCACCTATTCCTCTTTTTTCTGGAATCTCCAGTAATCAAACCAATTCTCCGGAAATCCAGAAAACACTGTGTAAACTTTAGTATTCTGTTTCAAAAAAAGAAACAGACTATCAGAGTTTGTTAAATCTGCAGATTTACTATGTTATTTTTTACAGCAAAGCATAGTAAATCGGCAGAAAGAATGGAAAAAGAGGGCATTCAGTAGCAGCTGACATCATGATTGTGATGCCGCTGCACTGGCCCAGTAACCAAGGAGCCTCAATCCTCACCACTGGCAACAATGAGGGACATACATAATGGGAGGATTACAAGTACACACACAGCAAAGTACAATTTCCCTTAAGAGCACACAGAGATCACAGTCAGTATGGGGCTGGTTTCTCCCTCTTTCTCCAAATCCCCAGTAAGACACCCCACTGGCACAGCTATAGAGTTGAGTCCTTAGCTGGGGTTCCAAGCCAAGTCCTCCCAACACTCTCTCTGTCCAACCAGTGCTTTGTGTCCCTGCCCAAGTATCTCTCACACACACACACACACACACACACACACACACACACACACACACACACAAACACACACAAACACACGCACACACGCACGTGCGTGCGTGCACACACACTTTGAGATTTGATTTATACATAAACACACATTTGATAAAGGCTGGCACAGGTTTATTAGCTATGCCCCCTTCTGCCCAGATCATAAGGTAGTTATCACTGGCATCAGAACCCCTTATCAGCTACTTTAAAGCCCTTCCCAAAGGGTGACCAATCCTACTTTGCGATGTTACTATTATCCAAATGGTAAGCATGACCAAGAGCAAGGCCATTTAGGAATGGCATGTACAGCGTTACCAAATATATATGCAAGTACTTTAAGAGCTTAAATATGTCTCACAAATATCAGCCACAAAGATAGATTTAAATAAATTTAATAATAAATAATAAAAGAACAAGACAATACTCAATCAATACAGTAACTACAGCGTTCAGAATCACAGGAGATATTTTAAAACAACATTGCAGGACAGTCTCATATAAATACATAAACCATCTAAACTAAACTTTACTATATTCCTATCTATAACTAAGACATACTATGCCCTAAACAACTTACTTACAGAGCAAGGCAAATGCAGATGAGTGGATGTTCTTACTAGGTCTAACACAAGATACAAACTGCATACAGTCTCTCTCTGAGAAAGTTCAAACATTACTGCTGGGTCAGCTTCGATGACATCACTCTTTGTAACTGCCTTCAGTTGCCAGGCTATCAAAAACTAAAATTTCTGTGTTAAAAATACATATCTCTCAGATTTTTGCAGGACTTGGAAGCCATAAAGCAATACAAACACTTTACATTTTAAACTTAGTAATTATGTCTCTAAGACAATAGTAAAAACATCTAGCTCTAGACATCCTGTCTTCTTGCTGCATTGAAACTAACTTTTATAGCACATCACAAAGCACTTAATTTCAACTTATTTTCTTGAAGTTTTGTAAGTTAATCTTCTATGTCCCAGTAGGGTATGCTGTGGTTACATTCTTGAAGCTCAGTACGTAACATACAGTTCTGTATAAAACATAGCAATATTCACAAATGACATAGAATTATTTACAAAATTCCAGCTAGCTAGGCTGGCAGTATCACAATGATGATGTCACAAATGGGTGGAGATGGAGAGGGAGATGGGCAGAAATGGATGGGATTATGGGTGGCATGAGGGGTGTGGCCTTGATCTGTTTTTTGCCACAACGAAAGGTGGCAACCCTATCAGCACAGCCAGCTGGAATGTTGTAAATAATTATATGTCATTGGTGAATATTGAAATGATTTATATAAGATGCTTGTGTTACAAATGTATTAGAACTGTATGTCATGTGTATATCAAACTGCTTGTACAGACGCATGTGTTGAAAAGGCATTTGCAAAGTGCTGTGTTTGAAATGTAACTACAGTCTACCCTACTGGAAGAGAAAGAAATGTATACATACTATTGTAACTATTTAAATGTATATATTTTAACAGTGGAAAAAACAGCCCCATACTGACTGTTGTCTCTGTGTGCTCTTAAGGGAAACTGCAGTCCAGCAAATTTAGAAAAATATCTGAAATTAAATTACTTTACAGGTTATGCAATAAAGAGGCTATCTCAAGTTTTCAATGCAGCTAGAAACACAAAGTCTGTACTAGGAATGTTTCTGCATTGTCCTTGGAGTGAACTAATTGCTAATTTTGAAGCATACAGGAATGCAATTGTTTTATGACTTCCATCTGCCAAAGATCTGAGTAAAAGCTCTTGTCTGTATATTTTTATAGGTAGATGCTAAATTCTGCAAGCTTGTAGCAATGGGGGTTTTGACCTGGGAACTAGAAATCAGATGACCAGAAATTATGTAATTCTGCAAGCTATCCCAGCAATAATATTGTAGATATTACTTTGAGAAGTCTCTGCATTCTGTCTTGGACTTGACAACAACAAGAACCAATCAGCACACATCTGCCTTGCTTTAATGAAGTAAGTTTCAAGGGAACAGTATTATCATCTTAGATACAGCCAGGAATATAGTGAGGTTTAGTTTAGATGTTTTTCTTTATTTTGTGTGAGCCTGTACTGTAATATTATTTTAAATATTTGAACTCTGATATCACTGTGAATATATATATTTAGTATTGTCTTGTTATTTTATTATTTATTATTAAATATGTTTAAACCTTTCATTGTGGCTGATCTGTGTAGAGATATTTATGTTTTAAGAGAACTTGCATATTTATTTGGTGACACTGTGTGGGCCACTCTTTATAGCCTTGCTCTTGGTCAAACTACCATTTGTAGTAGTATTAATATTACACAGTAAAACTGGACACCGTTTGTTAAGGGCCCTAAAGTAGCTGATAAGAAGTGACTGGTGGTAGTGATAACTACCTTATAGTCTTGGCTGAAGGGGGCATAGCTACTAAACCAGTGCCAGCCTTTCCCAGGTGTGTGTGTGTGTGTGTGTGTGTGTGTGTGTGTGTGTGTGTGTGTGTGTGTGTGTGTGTGTGTGTGTGTGTGTGTGTGTCTGTATAATCAAACCTCAAAGAGTGTTTGTGTCAGCTACTTGGGCAGGGGCACAAAGCACTGGTTCAACAGAGAGGGTGTTGGAGGTCTTGGCTTGGTCACTCAGCTGAGCTCTCAACTATATAACTGTACCAGTGGGGAATCTTATTGAAGATCTTGAGGAAGAGGGAGAAACCAGCCCCAGACTGACTGGTGTCTGTGTGTTCTTAAGGGAAACTGCACTTGATGCAGAAAGCTGCATCTGGAAATACTGTGTGTGTACTTGTCATCCTCTCAGTGAATGTTCCCCACCGTTGCCAATGGTGAGGATTGAGGCTCCTATATTACTGGTCCAGTGGAGGGTCATCACATAGACAATAAAAAAGCCTCAATGTTTCTTATTCATTTTTACTTAAATTAAAAAAAAAACTTGTGTGCAAATACTTTCTTAAATAACTCATAAATGTGTTTTCACATGCACTGTGAAAAACTGTATTGACAGGTTGACTAATTAGTATAAAAGTACTCAAATGTTTTAATTTCCTTAAACAGTTATCATTTTCATTTGAAAATAAAAGTTTTAAATGTAAGGTTCTAGGAAACCGTCTCAGTTCTGTCAAAGCTTCATTAATGTCCTCTGCATTGGAAGCACACATGTAAGGCTTTTTTTCAATAAAAGCATTTTCAAGTCCGAAAGCTGGTAAATATATAAATTAATAACAGTTTCTTGCTGTTCATTGAGTTCTTGCTTGTTTGGGGCCTGACATGCTTTTCTTGACTGAGTTCACTTCCTTTTCTTCCTCTTCTGCCTCTTGAAACATTGGAGGAGCATTGCTGCACCCTCTCTAGTAGCAAGGGTTAGATCACAGACTGTGATGATAAAAAAAATTGAATTCTCTAATTGAACTGACCCCACATTTGTTGCGTTTAGCTGTCACCATCTGTGCTGTTGTGCTCTCTGTTGTAGTGAGAGATGGAGCCTTATTGGGTACGTCTGTTCCTCAGTTTGATTAGAGGTCAAAGTATCATCATGACTAACTGGAATATCGATGGTGTCACAATCATACATTGATGTCCTACTAGTACTACTATGAATCATAGTGTTTATTTGCCTTCTTTCCTCCCTGGGCCAGGAGAAAATATTGCCCTTTATGTAGTCATTGATATTATGTATTCACTTACATTTTTTAGTCTCTTCTAAATGCTGTCCATAAATGATAACACTTTCGATCATTTCATTATAGGTCGTGAGATTATTTTGAAAGCAGGACATACCCACCATTTTACTTTCCAACCCCTTAATCTCTTAGGTTCATAGGTTCATACTAGGCTATCTGTCCTAGGGCATTTATAAGCCTAGCCAGAGTGTGTTTGGCTTTTGCCACCCATTTTAAATGAATTTTGCTATGCCCTTTTTCGAGGTTAGTATACTGTGCCTCTGTCTAACAGTGACACAGAAGTGATACCCGGGGTAAACCTACAATCTCCCATCCACTCATCAAGATTCCTCTTGAAGAGAGTCAATGAGGGACTCTGCCTAACCTGGACTGGGATTTTATTCCAGAGTGAAGGGAGCCTCTGGGTTATGAATCTGTCCCTCCAGCATGTCCTATTTATTTCAGTGCTGAGGTTCAAGTCTCTCGAGCACGTAGCTCGATGGGATTTGGATTTTCTGAGGTGCAGCATGTCCATTAATTCCGGGTTGGACATGGCTTTATACATCAGGCACAGATCGCCTCTGAGCAGGCTGTATGCCACTGAGTAGAGCTGGAGTTTCTTTAACCGGGCAGCACATGGCATCTGTTTGAGCCCTATGATCCTCTTAGTGAGGTACTTTTGGGGTCTTTCCAGTTGCTGCAGGTATCTGGTAAGGTACATCCCAAAAGGGGCATTGTACTCAATTATGGGCCTGATGAGGGATGAGTAAAGAGGCACGATGACCTCCCCTGATCTAGATGTGAATCCCTTCATGATTAGGTGGGCTATATAAAATGTTTTTCTAACCACTTTGGCCACGTGGTTTTCAAATGAGAGATTGTTATCAACTTGGGTCCCCAGGTCCCTAATTACTTCTTCCGTACTTAATGGATTACCACCTATGTGGTAATTTGTGGGCACTTTGTTTTTGCCAAAGGGGATGACTATACACTTTTGGCATTTAGCTTGAGGCCATGGCTCTGGCACCAGTTGTCTGTTTCTATGAGGCCCTTTTGTAGGATGCTTGTGTCGGCTGGAGAGTCGATTATGGCGCCTAGTTTGCAGTCATCTGCGAACTTGGTCAGCCACAGACCTTCCGTGTTGGCCTGTACCTCCAAAAAATATATACCGAACAAGAGAGGTCCCAGGACTGAGCCTTGTGGGACACCACTTGTAACTGGTTTGGAGTCTGGTATGGCTCCAGCAATTCTAACTATGTGGGTTCTGTCCTTGAGCCAGTTTGCAACCCATCTAGTGACATAGGGGTTTATATTTAAGCTGGTGAGCTTATCTATAATGCCCGAGTGGGGTATTGTATCGAAGGCTTTTGCGAGGTCCAGGTAGGCTGTGTGGACCACCTTCCCCTTGTCAATGGCCTTGGAGACTGTTTCAAAGAAATCAACCAGGTTTAAGAGGCAGGATCTGCCCTTAACAAAGCTGAACTGGGTAGGATCCAGTGTCTGTAGGTCCCCAATATCTTTATTTATGAGGTCCATGATGATCCTTTCCATAGCTTTGCAGACCAAGCTAGTCAGGCTTATGGGGCGATAGTTTCCAGGATCTGTTGAGGCACCACCTTTGTGGAGAGGGACCACTGTTGCTGTACGCCACTCTTTGGGTACATATCCTGTAGTAAGGCTGAGATTGAACAGTAGTTTTATGTTTGGGTTTAGCTCTTCTTGAAGTTCATGTAGGACGCAGCCCAGGAGGACACCGTCTGGTCCCATTGATGCTGTGTTTTTTGCTTTGGAGAGGGCAGCTCTTACCTGAGCATCTCAGATGTCAGGGGGGCAGCACTCTGCTGGGATAGATATTTGCCCTTTTGGTGGGGGGGGGGGGAGTTTGCGCTGAACCTGTCAACTAGGATGTTGGCAATGTCTGTGGGTTCGGTGTATTTTTTGTCATTTTGGACTAATTCTGAGCATATCTGGGAATTCCCACCAAGGTTCCTAACATAACTAAAGAAAGTCTTGCGATTATCCTTAGTGTCCTGTGCAATTTGTCTCTCGAAGCTGGCCTTAGACAATTTTATGAGTACCCCTAGTTTTTTGCTAATACTGATCAGAGATGCCTTCCCTTTTTGAGATTTTGCTCTATCATGTAGTAGCTTCCTCCTTCTATTGTATAGTTTGTTTATGGCTGGGGTCCACCAGACAGGACGCCTACCTTTGGAGGATTGGGTCTTGGTTTTATTTGGGATTGCATGATCCATGCATTCCTGAAGGTGTTCATAGAATGCGTTTATAAAGGATTCTGCGGTCTGGGCCATATTTTCCACAGGCCCGGGGGCTTTGAAGGATTCCACCTCGGTTTTGAGGAGTGTGAAATTTGCTTCAGAGAAGTTTTTCACTGTGGTTTTCTGGGCAGGGGGTGGGGTCGGGATGTGAATATCCAGTGAGATTAGTTTATGGTCTGATCTTACCAGTGAGGGATACACTTCTGGTCTGGAGCATAGAGCCCCATGTTGGTGATGATCAGGTCCAGTATGTTTTCCCCTCTTGTGGTAGTGGTAACAAGTTGTTCCATAGCATTTGAGTTTATAAATTCTAGGAACCTTTGGGCTAGGGTGTTGGAGCTAGAGTAATGCTCCCAGTCTATGTTTAGGTAGTTGAAGTCGCCCAATATAATGGTGTTTGGAGAGACCTTCATATTTTCCAGTGTTCTCAGGAAGGCTGAGTGGGGTTCCTGGGTTTGGGAGGGTGGTCTGTAGCAGGCTATAAACTGGAAGGCAGTTTTACCCACTGTTAGTTGCACATGGATAGTCTCTGATGCTTCGTGCTGTGCCACCAACCTGGAGGTGTGGGTATCTTTGACGAATATTGATACTCCCCCTCCTTTTGTGGTTCGGTCCAAGTTTTGGGGCCGAAAAGCATGGTCTGAGGTATAACCTGGTAGTGCTGGGGTGCTCTTGGGAGCCTTGAACCAGGTTTCTGTTACTGCACAGATATCAATGTTCTCCATGCTAAGGAGAGTTTCGAGTGCATGCATCTTGAGGTTTAGACTTCTGGCGTTGAGTAGCATTACTCTTAGTTTCTTATCCTTGTGATACCTATGGAGGTGGGTTTGTCTTTTGAGCCTTGCCTAAAAAAGGCACTATGGGGGTGGCAAGAGCCTTTGCCAATATCCGAAAGCCCAGGGGTGACAGGTGCAAGCCGTCCCTAGCGAAGCATCATGGCTTGTCAAGCATGTCATCCCAGACTGACAGGCATTGGATCCCCTTTGAATGACACCAATACTTAAGCCAATTGTTGAAATTGATCATCTTGTCTTCATATTGTGGCATCATTCTTGGTGAGGGTAAGATGCTACTCAAGGTCAGGGTCATACCAGCCTGGGCTACATGCTCAGAGAACTCCTCTATGTCTCTTTTCATGTAGTCCAGGGAGGTACGTCTCAGGTCATTCACACCAGCATGGACAATGACTGAGTCATATTTGTACTTGCCTTAGAGTGACCTGAGTGCTTGTGTTATGTGGCGGATCCTAGCGCCCGGCAGGCAGCTCGCCGTGACCTTCTCCTTGTTCAGCCTGGTGAGCGGGACGTCAGTGTGCCTGACCATAGAGTCACCTATTACAAGTGTATCAGGTGTGTTGTTTAGCCTTAAGGGCTGTGACTGTTCGGCACACTGGCTTTGTGAGCTATGTGTTGCACGTGTTTTGTTTTGGGGTAGTGGTTGCTTGGGTGTCTGCTTTGGAGGTCTCTGCTGCTTAGGCAGATTTTTATTTAGAGCCTCGAGTATGTTTTGTGTGTTTATGTGCTTGGTTTGCTGTCGTGGTAGGTCTATGTGAGAGTGGAATTGTAGTGAGTGTGGTTTCCTTCTCCTCCTGACTGGTTACGCCAGTACTGAGTTGAGAGAGCTTAGCCTCCAGTTTGGCTATATGGTTGCATCTCTCACATGTGTTGGAATTTGTTGGGAGGAGGAGAGGGTTGTCTGTGTACATGAGGCAGTTGTAACATTGCCTCAAGATTCCCAGATTCACCAGCTGGACCAGAGAGGAGATTGACAACTGACCTTTGGATGTGCTAGAACAGCATTGGGAATTCCTTTATAATTGAAAAAAAAGGGCCAATGGGGAACAAGGTACTCAAGGGGAGTTTGTGAGGGTGTAGTGCTTTTAATTTTTTAGTGCTGACTTATATAATTGCTTTAGTGAGCAAGTGCCAGGCTTTAGAGTAGGAATAGGGTGTTTATTATGAGAACTAGATCAGTTCTAAGGGAAAAAGTGAAGAGCACACTTTGTGGAGCTGAGAATGGTTTAAACCCAATTAAGCGGTGCTGCCCAATGCTGCGCTATGCGCAAAATCGTGCAAAGCCACGCCAAAGCGGGTTTTATACAGGGGGACTTGAAAGAGCTAGAAATTGGCCCAAAATGGCCAATAGACTACCAGATTCTTGTGCTGGGAACACTCCTCCAGGGATAGATAGGCTGCTCTAAGCTCCCCACTGCCACTGGTGAACAAAGAAGCCTCCCTTTATCCAAGAAAGGAAATGGGCAACACAGGAACTTTCCAAAAGTCCAGAATACAGCAAAGCCTGTATTTGGACTACTCTAGGTCAGGAAAGACGGGAAACAAGGATAATTGTTTTGTTTTTTTTCTTTTTTGCAACAAACAGCAGGAAAATGCAATACATATGTAACACAGGCTATGGCATTTGAGTGTGTAGCCTCAACAGGTAAATGCAACAAACAGGACAAACTTTAAAAGTGCAGGTGCAAAAACAACTTTAAACAGTTCTTAAATTAGCTTTTTCTCTATGTCTTTAAAGAAACAATTAATTAGTTTCATATAATCAGCATTTCATTTTATGTTCAATTCCTGCCACATCTTGAGTAACTTGGGATACGATTACCATATGTTGTCATTTTTAGAATTCTTAAACCATGTGGAGCAACTCCACTTTCTAAATAGTATTGAAAACACATGTTTTGCAGTTCACTGATTAGTGCTCAACTAATAAGTGTTCGACAATAGTTTTTTCGATTATATGATATAGACCCGAGGTGTCAGGATGGAGATGCAACAGCACTTACCACAAAATATAACAAAAAAATAAAAAAAAAACAGATATCCAAAAATATCAAAAATGTTTATTGTGAAAGATAAAAGCAAAGCTTTCAGGCAAGGCCTTGCCTAAGTTGAGGAGAGGGATATGATGTTACATACTGAAATGGCTTAATGTAGATGAATTATTAGAGTATATGTGGATTTAAAACTAGGGCTAAATATGTTTACTAGTATTAAGCCAGTTTTAAAAAGAAGGCATCTGTGTCATACTAAATAACTAAGTGATAATGCCATTACATAATTTTTATAAATTTTAAATGTGTACAAAGATATTTTGTATATTATCATAATTATTTATATACTCGAAGATTTTTTATGTTTATATGGATGCTACGTCTTGGATGTACTTAATATTATGTCTTGCTATACTGTGTTTTTGATTTGTTAATCAAATCATGTGACACTTAAACTTCAATGAATGATGAGTTGTACTGGGCATTAAATTAAACATTTGTGGTGTTTTTTTTTTCTTTTTTTTTTTGTTATATGCTTTATAATGCCTTTAGGAAAATTTGCAGCAAAACAGATAAAGCCTGTAAGCCAAGAAATGTCACATTTTAGCCCATTTGTTGAGATTAGGATATTCCATATTCTCATTCTTTTGTACATGTCATCATATATTGTGGTAAAGATTTTATGATTACCAGCTAATGAATATAACAGCCACATTTGCCTAGTATTCAACTAAATTTGTGACATTAGTATTATAAAAACCATAGTTGATTAATCCAGCACTTCATATTATAATGGCATGAAGGCATAAACAACAACACACACAAGAAATTAGGAGAGTCGATTTGTGACCATGATAGTCAAATTTAAACAATTTGCTTTAAACACTGTAAAATGAGATGACTCTAAAACAAGCAATATTCTCACAGCTTTAATGCACTGCTTCAGATTTACACAAATACGTACTTTTCATGGACCTTCATGGCTCTAACCATGGCCTGAAAAAGAGACCCAGTTAAAACATTCCCAGATTCAGACTGATTACTGAAATACCTGAATGTGTTGGACCAAAAATGAAACAAAATAAACCTGGGTAAATGCCTTAAAACCAAAAGAGAAAAGGAAAAATAAATGAACACATCACATTTTGATGGATATTTAATTCAGCTATAGTGAGGAGTTATTGTAGGCCTCAGTATAGCTTGGGTAAGACTTGATGTGATTCAGGACAGACGTGGAGATTAGCTCAAGTTAACAGTCTAAATCCATGTTAACAAAACTTCTGATATTGATAGAAGCCTAGTGAGTGCAATCTAGACTGTTTTCATCTTAATTCTGGCAAAGTGTCACTGTGAGCTCACTTATCTATCTATCTATATAATATACGAGTATAAACATCCCAACAAACAAAGCATGCAATGCATAAAATATACATACTATATTCAAAGCTGAGGACTCCATGGGGTTGTAAGTCTCCTGCAGTTACAACTCTATGCCAAGACTGTAAGTGTATGTATTACAGAATACAGAATCAAAGTATAAAATGTGCACTTACTGTCCACGATACATTATAGCACTCCAAATCAAAACTAGGTACACATGGTATCCTGATGATCGTAATGATTAACTCATCATAATTGTTATTAGGTGGGATGTTTAATGACTCATTGAAGAGTGTGCTGCCCATCTTTCATTGACAAGAATATAGTATATAAGTAGATGGTTTCAAATACAATTAGCACACTAATCCAGACATAATCATTCATAATTTGAAATCTCAGTCATGCTGTGTTCCCATTGTTGCATCATAACTTTCTCAAAGACAGCTGACTAAGTTTCACATCCTTAATTTTTAGACTTGTACTGTTTTATGTTGGTTTTAAGAAAAAAGGAACTTGGGAAATCGCAAGATAATACAAATGAATTTTTTCCACAAGAAGCATGTACATAAATCATGAGTCAAAGGACACAATCACACATCCCACACAATAACACTTGCAAACATACTCAGAAATACCCAATATGCATAGAAATTGACCATATGATGGTGCTTTGGAATTTAACCAAAGAAATGAAATATTATGGATTTGCAAAATCCTACCAGGTCTTTGGTAACAGTAAGTGCTTTTTGTGACAGGGTTCTATAGATGTCTAGTCATACCATACAGGGGGAACCACATTGTGAAATTACAGTAGAACAGCATTGTTAGAAATGCCCTGTGAAACCATGGGCTCCAAGCTACATAGCAAATTATTGTATAAGAATGCATTAAAGTAACCATTTTGTGATGAGGGACCACCACAAACCCAGAAGTTGTTATATTTTCATGTGCTTCTAAGCTGATTATGACCAAGCAAGATGACTAAGCCAGTCACTAGTGAAGATCCATAAGGATCACTGCTGGGGCCAGTTGTTTTTGGCATCTGTTTCTCTGAAGTCAAGACTAATGTCAAGAGCCTCTGGGTCACCATGTTTGCAGACAATTGCAAACTAGATGAAGTCATGGAATTCCCTCAAGACTCTAATATCCTCCAAGAAGATCTTACACAGACTAATAACTGGTACCAAAGCACAGACTAAAACTTAGTGTCAAGAAATGCATAATAGTATCCTTTGGGAAGATGGCTACTCCTGGAAACTACCACATTGATATTGCACCCCCCTAAGAGTAGACCCAGTGGTTGAAAAACTGGGAACCCATGTAGACACTAACCTGACTATTGACCATCATGTGTCTAAGTTGGTAAGGAAATCATTCTATGTTGCACAACTTTAAAACAAGGGTTAAGGATCTAGGTCCAAGATTGTCATTGTTCTACTGTACTCAGCCCTTATCAGACTGATTGTTGATTTAGCACCCCCTTCATTAAACAGTTTTAATTTATCTTTGAAGATATATGCATGGTTGAGGAGTCTGACTGGAGGGGGAATTGAGTTCCAGGATTTTGAAATACCATTGGAATAAACAGCATTTCTTGCTTTGTTGTCAGCTTTGTGAATTGACAGGAGGTGTTTTTTAACAGACTGGAGAGCTCTATTGGTGGAGTGGACATTTGATGTCACGTAAAGGATTCTACTAAGTTAAGTGCATGAAAGCAATTCTGTGGCCCATGGTGTTTTTTCTAGTGATAGCAGTGATATCTAATTTGTTGGTTTAACTTCTCGTGTTGAAGTTCTAAATGCTTACAACAATGAATCTTATTTGATTTCAGCAGGAAGTTTGGATAACAACAATGTTGTTACTGTGTGGCCTTCTCCATACAATAGTGAATGGCATTCCAGAAATTACAAATGTGGTGGGTTTTATTTAGATATAATGAATTTCTTTTGTGATTACTAAATGAAGTAAATATGTTTTTAAACTGTTGACTGCATTACTTTCACATTGTGGCTACACTTGGCTGTTATCACTGTTGGCTCACAGTGGTGCACTGTTGTTTTTGTTAATGTTCTGAGTGGCAGCAGTCTGTGTATGAGTAAAGTAATCTTGTTTAGTATGCAGGGGAGGAAGTTAATGAATGGTATGGAACATGAAATTAGTAAAGAGCACTGTAATGGTCATCACAGGAACTGTGTCCTGTCCCACACATTGTTACTCACCCACAGACACACACACACACACGCACACACACACACACACACACACACACACACACACACACACACACACACACACACACACACACACTCATGCATGTAATTAAGACTGAATGAAAATACAAATCAAATGTCAGAATGACACCACATTTTTTGCATTTATTTCTTTAAAGTAAAAGGGGGGCTATTATACAATTTTGTGTAAAGTGGTGAATGAATATAAAGGAGAGCATGTATTAGATGTAATGTCTGGCATAGAAGAGAAGGTATAGATATACATTGTTGAGGCCTTCAATCAAAGATGAAGTTATATTTAAAGATATACAACATTTGGAGAAACTGGGTGATTCTGAATGCTTCTAAAATTTCTTAAGAGTTGCATAAATTTGAGGTATAAAAGATTTTAGAATATTGTGTTATCACAGCATTGGTTTTAATCCTTATGACATATTTTAAATATTGGTTTGGTATTGTTTTGGAAATCTTATTTCCATGATTTTCAAAGTCTGATTCCTTCCCTTAATGAGGATTCTTTACTCTGCAGTAATGCAAGAAATCTGCTTAGTGTTGACGATTATTTTGTAAGGCAAAAAGCCTGCCTTGAATAAAGGCAAGTATGTCATAAAATGTTGATAAAGCTGAAGCAGGGTCTGTACTTGAATAAACACCTAGCCAGTTTATTGCATACAGCTCAGTTATTATAAAAACGTCTGAGCTGTTGGGGGAATATTTTTTTGGGGGTGTGATAGCTTGGATATGAGATTCAAATGTGAAAATATGAGACAGCAGTAATCACTGAGGCTGTTTGGGAGAATTGTTATGCAACTGATTTTGTCAGGTATGTTAATGACTACTGCATCAAGAAATTGTACTTATCTTGGCCCATTGCTGAAAAATCTGTGTTAAAGTGTGAGAGGTCATAATTTGACTCAGCTTGTTTTTATTGGGCTGTTTCAGTTCTGGTTGTTTTCCTTAGATAATGAGTTTAGTTTAGTACTTCCTGGATTTTATTTGTAAGTGTCTGTCAACAGCAGAATGTTCTTAATACTTAAAGGAGACACTTGGCACAGTTTATTGCACTAAAGGGGAGTGATGTTTAACTTCAACTTTCTTGCATTAATGTTACTGAATGTGGGGACATAGAACTTCTATATCTCATATATCAGTGCCTTTAAAGTCACTGCCGGACTGCAGTGTTAAGCTTTAGATTTCTTTTATACCAGCTGTTATACAGTCTGGCCATCATAGCTACCATTAGGCACATTGATTTCCATTGTTTGGATTAAATTATTCTTTCTTGTATCCCCTATTCTTAACTAAAACTGTATAGTTAGGCTTTTTAAAGTGATGCATGAAAGATTGCCAGAATTAAAAAGCAACTGACCATTTCAAGAAAAAAAACTTATGTCTTTTTATTAATTCACTAGGTATCTCATTCTGCAACTTCTTATAGGCACTGCTGTTTTCCAAATATCAATGAAATGTTCTTACATTGTACATCAGTTTGTACCATACTCTCATCTCCTTCTTCAGTTTTTTGTTTAAATCAGATTTTAAGTTCAATCTTTTAGGTAAGGTAGACTTTGTAACTTACCGTCCAAACATTTCTTATACTTAATCTCATTATCACACAATAAACACTATACAGCATATATCTAAATACTTGAATTATTTATAAGGCATGTAGGTTTACTCTGAAAGGATCACTTTTTCTTCTATTCATTTCACTCATACTTGGATTAACCCACTTAATCCACTTCAGAGTCCAGTGGAAACTGAAGCCTATTTTGACAGTCATGGAAAGGCAGATAAACTAATCCTGGATGGATTGCTAGCCCATTGAAGGGCAAACAAATGCATACAGTGCATACACACATACATAGACAGACAGACACACACACACACACACATACATATACAGAAATATACCGACACACACAAACACACACACATCATGTGCATAGTCAAAAGTGTTACTGTAGCCCAGTTCACTTGTCATTATTTAGCTATATTACAATATTGTAAAGGTTAGCATTCACCTTATGATAATTTAATCAGTAAATTCATCATTTATATCAAATGCTATTATATATAGAGGGCAGCTTAAGAAAACAATTTTTTTTATTTATTTTTGCTTTTCTTACATGATGAGTGACTCATCTAGAATTCCAATTAGTTTTACATCTCTGTGACCAAAAATCATGATCAGCATACTAAAGCCTATAACTAAATAGTATAATCTGAAACAGGAAGTTTTAAGTTTGCTGTAGCTTTAGACTCATATAGTTTTGTTAAACTTATAGTCAGAGTTTAATTGTTTCACACGCAAAACAATCACAATATATTTATTAAAACTGCATGTAAAATGGTTTCACAGAAAGCCACATAGAAACAGGCAAACCAGAGTTGCCACTGTTTAATGCCTTAAACCTCCTTTAGAGGATGATCTTAGGAAACATGATAACATGATAGTGACCTTTTAAGGACATGTAAATGTTTCAGCTAAATTGGTCTGAATGCATAAATAAAGACTTGTAAAAAGTCAATGGCCATTCAGGAGCCACATAGCTAGAACGGATCTACTTCACTTGACCTAAAACTCATTTGACTGATACCCATTTGGCCGACACCCAATTGACCTAAATTTCATTTGACCTAAAACTAATTTGACTGACTCTCATTTCACCAACATGTAAGACATAGACTTGTTGTGGGTTTTCCTTCACCTGTGACTTGTTTGTGACAAAAAGAATTACTGTAACTTATAGTGCTGACTGTTAGACTTCCGATAATCATGTAGAAAGTAGTGTTGTAGTGTTTCTAAATGTGGGATTTTCTATTTACATTTTTATGGGAAGTATCTAAAGTAATTTGGCGGATGTTTTGTGTGTTCTCAGCAGTAGTGGCAGTGTGCAGAGTACTGTAAGGCAAATTAAAGGTATATGCCCTTTTCCCCACTGTAGTGCAATCCTGGGGTTAGTATATATAATTGGGGGTGGGCATAGCCCCCCACCTAGTTTGGTTGCACATTGTCCCGTGTCTGTTAAGAGGGTTAGTAAGTAGTTTTTAAGTTCTGGAAAGGGTTAGTTATTGGTTTTCTAAGTGTGCTTGTCTATGGTTTAAGATTTAGTATGTTGAAAATCAGCATTGCAAGCTGTCGGTGAAATGGGAGTCAGTCAAATGAGTTGTCAGTCAAATGAAATTTAGATCAATTGGGTGTCAGTCAAATGAGTTTTAGGTCAAGTGAAGTAGACCCGACTAGAACACATGTATGTCCTTAAAGGATCACTAGCAGACTCACCATGGGCCTCCTTCAAAGGAGGTTTAAAGTATTAGACAATGGAGACCCTGGTTTGCCTGGGACATAAGCTCAACATGATTGTCATTGCTGGAGTGATACCCCGACCTCATGTGCAAAATGAAAAAGGGGTTGAGGATGTATGGTGAATGACAGACATTTAAGAAAGAAACTGAAAAAAATTAAAAAATTTATTATTTATTTAATATTGTTAAACAGTCCAAATATAACTTTATATGCAGAAAAGACTGTCTACATCTAAGTTCCAGAAATTCAGTTCATTTAATGTTGGGGACTTATGCACTCATTAATAACAGTAACACTACTATGTTGGGTAACATTTTGCTGACATATTAACTGCCAGGGATCTTTAAGCATAGTCTTGTGTCATTGAAATTGCTTGTTGGACTGACACAAATGCAATTTCAGCTCTGTTCAATACAGTGCTTTATTTTTACTTGCAAAATTCACAGACACAGGCACAGACACAGACACACACACACAGACACACACACAGACACACACACACACACACACACACAAGAAAACATTTCTCTCTATAGGCACAGCAAGGATATACCTGTTACTTAAAACATCTAGAAATATAACCACATAAAATACAGGAATAGAGATCATTTAAATTATTCTTTAGAAGAAATAAAATCTACACAAGTAAACACATTGTTCGTAAGACATAGTGGCTATAAAAAGTGGGTACGTTTATGATTTAATTTGTAAGTAATAAGACATTAACCAAATAAGCAACTGCAGACTTTTTTATCCATTGGTGCAGCAGTTAGCATTGTCACCTCACAGCAAGAGGTTCTCCCGTTCAATTCTCGGCTGGAGCGCCTACTGTGTGAAGTCTGCATGTCCTCCCCATGGTCGAGTGATGTTTAAAGACATGCAGGTAGGTGCATGTATGAATGGGTGTGCCTTCTTCGAAGGTTGGGCTGGCAACTCGACACATAAAAATCCACTGCCAATCATTAGCAGACCGGACTTCTGCTGTGGCGACCACTAACTGGGAAAAGCCAAAAAACTTTAGGGTGGCCACAGTGGTGCAGTGGTTAGTGTTGCCGCCTCACAGCATGAGGTTCTCTGGGTCAATC
This sequence comes from Protopterus annectens, assembly GCF_019279795.1. NCBI lineage: Eukaryota > Metazoa > Chordata > Ceratodontiformes > Protopteridae > Protopterus > Protopterus annectens. Next base: position 755,781,487 of record NC_056728.1, on the reverse strand, counting down.
CTTGGCAGGGGTGCCTTCTGTGTGGAGTCTGCATGTCCTCCCTGTGGTTGCATGGGTTTCCTTCGGATGCTCCGGTTTCCTTCCACATCCCAAAGACATGCTGTAGGTGGATTGGACACTCTAAATTGGCCCTAGGTGTGAGTGCGTGCATGTGTGTGCCTTTTTTGGAAGGATGGGCACCGGGCTGGCATCTCGATACCATAAAACTCCACTGCCAATCATGAGCGGACAGGTGATCTGCTGTGGTGACCCCTAAGCGGGAAAAGCCGAAAGAATAAGAAATATGAAATATATCAAACATCTGCTCAGCAGCCTTAGATATTTTACAGTTATATACTGAATACAGTCATTTCAAAAGAAAAATTATCAGTGCATTTCTGCAATGGCAATTATCTTGATTCATAAAGATCACAGTAATATATGCCAAATCATCTCACAGATATGTATTGCAAAATCATATCATGCAAGACCATAACTTAATGAAAATCATTTTTACAGCAACCAGATTAAAATGTGAGATCATTATCACAAACAGCTACACCTTACCTAAAAAAAAAAACTTTGAATATCAAGTTCTAGAGAATGGTCAAACTGTATATTAAACACTGATTGGAAAAAGAACGTCCTCCCTTTCTCCAGCAGGCTGCTAATTTGCAGGTAATGTCCAGTGAAAAATGAGTCTGACGTTTCACAACAGCATATTAAACTACTGTTGGGTTCAGACTGTAAGAAAACTAATTGATTACATTATTTTACACAAGCTACGCAGCACTTTTTCTATTTAGTGAGCATAAAATTAAAATAGGTTGATAGAAATAAGTAAATAGAAAAGTTTGTGTGTCTTTGTGTGTGTGTTTATGTTTCTGTCTGCATGTGTGAATATATGCATGCTTGTGTGCATAAAAGTGGAAGTGAGAGTGAGAGAAAGACAGATCGGGATTGAGTAGTGGTTGTAATTGCATGCATTTTCTAAAGGGGATGAAGTCTGAAACTTAAATGCATGTTATTATTTAGTGATTTCAACTCACAGTTATTTGCTAGCAAAACAAAGATGTTATGAGAAACAGACCAAAAAAATGAAGTAAAAATCTGGACATTATGCAAAAATCTGGACAGTTGATTGGCATACAGGTATGAAACTTTTAATGGCTGGCATAATTAACTGTGTCTAAACATGTGTGTTTGAAATGTACATTGCTTCTAAATGTATGTGTGTGTGTGTGTGTGTGTGTGTGTGTGTGTGTGTGTGTGTGTGTGTGTGTGAGAGAGAGACAGAGAGAGAAAGGGAGAGTATGTTTAAACATTAAATATTTACTAAACTAATATTTTGGATGTAAAATACTTCCTCCAACAACAGTTATGTATAGTACATCAGTGTGCAGGACAACATGAGGAAAGGTACACACGCACGTGCGCACCATAATTTAACAGCAGTGCAACTCCGCAGCTGCACACACTCTGTCCATATGACAGGAATGTTAACACAGGCAAAACTCAATGGAGACAGTATGCATATGTGGTAAACAAGGACATTAGTACACAAAAATACCGATAATGAGATGCAATTAAAATAGATGCAACTGTACTCCTGCACATATCAGTGGAAACCGCCACTAATGTATGGCACACTCCGTGCCTGCAAAAGTTAATGTCAGATTATATGACTGCAAAGGACAATGTATGTTCTAGCAGACAACAGTTGTTGCTATATATAAGTCACACTGTGAAACATTGTGTACAGAACAAGGAGTTGCCATGTTGGGTCTGTATTAGTTCATTGACAGCTTAGGGTGTTGAATCTGTAATGATCGACACCTAAGCGTCGAACTTGCAAAATCTCGAACGGTCATTTAAGTGAATTCTTTCCTCGGGAAAGAAGTCGCTTGGCCGTTATTGGGGATTTGCCCTTTCGGCAATGTGGAGCGATCTCGGAGTTGGTATATTTAGTTAGGGGGGTGTGGGGGGTGAAGCCCCCCACTTTATTTAGGTTGAAAAGTTAATTTTGTTCACGGACGGCCTACTGAATTCTTTCCCGAGGAAAGAATTTGCTTAAATGGCCATTTACGATTTTGCAAGTTTGACGCTTAGGTGTCGATTATTACAGATTCGCCAACCTAAGCTGTCAATGAACTAATATAGACCCGCCATGTCACAGGCAGTAATGGTCATCTGACATGGACAGCGAATGGTGGTAAGTCATTGCAGGAGCAGCCTGTGTCACATTATAATGGAAATGACAGGGAAGACACAACTGCTGTACGGAGTAATGTGCATAAATATAAGCTATGATAATAACAATCACAAAGTTCACAGCACCCGCAATGTGTCCAGCAGTGACTCCTCCTGCAATTCATACAGAGTTACATGTATCAGTAACATATCTAAGTACAATTGCAAATTTGTTTTTATAAAGCCCGTTGCTCCTACTACTATTGGAACTGTCTGGGTATCCTTCTTCCACATTGCCCTTGTTTCTGACTGCAAATCTAGGTATTTTATGACTTTGTGTCTCTCTGTATGTAAAACACTATAGTCACTGGATGCTGCAATTTCAATGATCAATGCTACTTTTGCCTTCTTTCATGGACTACTGTGTCTGGTTTTCTTGCATCTATTTTTGGACTGTTGATAGTGGGTGATCCCATGTGATATAAATTTCATAGTTTTCTATAATGCTTTGTGGCTTATGTTTCTAGTGTTTTTTAGCTACTTCAATATTATAATGTTTGCACAATCCCAGTGCAACAGTCTTGAAATATTATTATGCCTTTCAGTATAGAGTCCTTCTGCCATTAGTATATGACAACCAGCAACAAGATGTATGACTGTTTCCAATTCCGTTTTACAAAACCTACATTTTTCTATTTCTTCCACATGTTCAATGGACTTTGTAGACCAATGTGTACGTAGTCCTATATCTTGGGCCACCAATATTAACCTTTCGGTTTTTGGTTTAAATTCACCACTCCTTAATCATTTCTGATAAACATGAGTTTGTTCCAAGAGTATTTTCCATATTTCTTGCCTTCTAATCTGATCCTTCACCTTATATTCTTTATTTTGTTTTTGGCACATTCTGTTGCTGCCTGATTTTTATCTACTTCTGGTTTGATTTCCATTCCTGCTTGACACTGATATGCTTCTGCTAAACTAAGCAGGGAAGTCATCTTAGACTTATTCTCCTCATGTTTCAAAACTTTCACTAGATTTGGTTCTTGTGAGGTCAGCAGATATGCGTGCAGTCTGACGATTGCAGATCTATACATATAATCATTTTTGAGGAGGCCCATACCTCCTTCAGAACAGAGAATATGTAGTCTTGGTATACACTGATTTTTATAAATTATTTGGGGTCAGTCAATAACACCAAAACTGTAAGTTAGGACAGGAAGAACAAATTGTTTTATAGTTTGGACTTTGTTCCTAGATGTCAATGCTGTTTTCAGCATTAATTTTAGTCTTCTAAAATATTCCTTACTAAGTTTTATTCACATTTGTTCATGTTGTGTTGTTGATTCACATTATTATTTATTTATTTATACACTCCCTCCTGCTCAAGTTCTTTCATATCACATTCTTGTCCCAAACTGACGTTTTCTTGGTGCTGTAGCTTTCCTGCTTTAATGGTTGCTTTTGCACATTTATCAAGACCAAATCACATTGTTATATCATCTGAAAAATTTTTGACCACTTGCAGTTGTGCTTTCAGTTCCGCATCTGATGAACTATACAGTTTTAAATCATCTACAAAAAGAAGATGGGAAGTCTTTACACTTTGTTGTTTTCTGTGAGCTAAATTGTAGCCATGACATAATCTGTTAAGTAGACAGCTTAACTGGTTAAGGGCAAGACAAAAGAGCATCAGTGACAGTCACCCTGGAATATTCCCCTTTTAATTTTTATCCCTGGAATAATAATTTGTCCTTTATCATGGCTTAACTGCATAGTGGTTTGTCAGTCTTTCATGGTCACTGTAATGTTCAATGTAGGGTGTATCTTATACATTTTTAAGCACTCTTTCATCCATGAATGTGGAATACTGTCAAATGCTTTTTTGTAGTCTATCTATCCATGCCATACTTAGATTCTTCCCTTGTTTACAGTTCTCCATTATTACTTTATTTAACAACAAATGATCCTTTGCTCCATATGACTTTTTTTCATTCCCCTTTTATTCTAATGCCTTGATTGAGTTTTCTTCTAAATGATTATAAACTCTGTCAGCATCAATTCCAGTGTATAGTTTATACGTTGTCGGAAGGCAAGTTATTGGTCTATAGATTTTAGGATAGTTTTCAGATTCACTCTTAAGTAGGAGTATTGTTTTTCTTGTTGTTAACCAGGCTGGTGTCTGTTTGGGGTGTGCATATAAATAATTCTTACTCATGGCTAAATCGTCATGTAAAGATGTTAATATTTCTAACCAGAAGTTAGTTACTGCATGTGGGTCTGGAGTTTTCCAATTAGGAGCTTTTCTTAAATTTGTTTCAATATCTCTTGCCATTATTTCATCCCATTTCATATCCTGTGCATTTGAACTTCTTATTCTTTCTTTTACTTCTTCTATCCATTTAGCATCTTTGTTATGTTCCACAGGATCTTCATAGCTATTTCTCCAAAATGTATCTGTCTCTTCTTTGGTTGTGGTGTTTCAATTCCTTCTGCCTTGTTTCCCAGTTCTCTAGAAAACATTTTTAGGTCATCAATAAATAGCTTATTTTGTACTTTATATTTATCTGCATATCTTCCAAGTTTTTTCTGTCTGTGCTGATATTTTTAGTTTATTATTTGTGACAGTGCACAGTAGATTCTGATCTGTTCTGCTACTGTGCAATGTTTTTATTGTGTCTATTTTTCTGACTATTGATCTGTTCCCTCTTCTATACTCTTCTAACAGTGACACTTCTTGTCTTAATTGCTTTATGTTTTTTTCTTTTCGATACTTCCATGATGGCATTCAATTTCTCCCCTCCCTTTCCCTTACTACCCTGCATTTTTGTGGAAAGACTTTGTAATTAATTTAGCTGCACAGTAATATATGCTATTTACTTCTGTTATATCACATGAATCTCTATGAATAGTCATACTCTGTTCATTTGCTTTATCAAACTTCTAACATTTGGGGTTTTACTGACTTCCTGCAGTCTATTTCTTTCATTGATATTAATTTGTCTGTCCATCCCTATTAAATCAAGCAACTCTTCTCTTAGATCATTTTCTTCAAAACTGATGGCACATTCTTTGTTCTCCTTTTCCTGCGGGCATTCTACAGAAAGTTCCAAAGCATCGCCGTGTGCCACATTCTCTTCGGTTTCATCCTGTGTCATCCATTGCTTTTTCATATGGGAACTCACTGGTTTACCACTCCACAACACTGACTATGTCAGAGTTGTCACAGTTTCCTCTTCCTTCCCTTGTCGTGCAACTCCAGCTGAACATTTGTACTGATTTCCTATGGAAGGCTCCAAAGTATCTTCATATGGCAACTGATCAGATGTTTTCTGCTCCACTGGTTTCTCCTTAATTTGGGGATCCATTGATCTATCCTGCTGTGATGTTATCAGAGTTAGATTATCTACACTAAATATTTTACTTCACAGGTGATCTATAACCTCAGTTTATATTTCTTACTAATCCTCTTTTCTACTTTTCCTCTTTGTTTTCTTACTTTTTGTATTGTAAAATGTTCCATGTTTGGATACCTTTGTCTATATTTCTCTTCAAATATCTTTGGTGCTGCTCTTTTTGTATTGATTAGCTTTGCTTTCTTCTTTGCATAAATATTGTGCCACATTAAATCTCTTTTTCTTCCCATGTCTATATTTCTTCTTTAGATGTCTCCTGCTCCTCCTGTTTCTCCTTACTTGGGGGACTTCTTATTTCATCATTCTGTGTTATAACTTGTGTTAGACTTTCTACACTAAATCCTTCACTTTGCAGGTGTTCCATAATTTTAACTTCTTTTTTTTAACTTCTGCATTACTAATCTTCTGTTCTGCATTCCCTCTTTGTGATTTTATTTTTTGTATTGTGAAATTTTCCATATATGGATGCCTTTGCTTGTATTCCTCTTTGAATATCTTTTGGGGCTGCATTTTTGTACTGATTAATTTGTCTTTCTCCTTTGCACAAATATTGCACCATATCAGATCTCTCTTTCTTTCTCATGTCTATATTTCTTTTCTATACCTTTCAAAAGTCTCTAGATTTTGTTCTTTATATTTTTGCACTTTCTTAGTTGCTTCTTTTTCAAAACGGCCCATATAATGGCTTTCTTTTATCTGTGGTATTAATGAACACAAATTTTTATTTGAAGCTTCTGACACTTTTTCTTGTGTAAGCATTTTTTTTCCTCTAATTTCTGGGCTTCTCGCATAACAGTACCAATACATAATTTCTTTCTTATCCTCAATAGTCCACTCTAACGTCTTTATGGGTATTTTTTGGTCTATCAGTTTTTGTTATTTTTCTGGACTACTACTTCCTTCTGCAAGAGTCCCTATTATTTTAGTGAATGCAATGAATTGCGAACACTGTTTGGTCGAACATCATTACGTGAAATGGCAAAATACTGAAAGCACGGACCAGCAATTTTTTTCTTAGGGAAAAAAATCACTTGGCCATTTTCGGGACTTTGCCATTTCCTCCACTGTGGTGTGATCTCAGAGTTGGTATAGTTAAGTATGGGTGTGTGTGTGGCACAGCCCCTCCCCCCCACTTTATTTTGTCTTTTGATTTTTTTTTTGTATGGATCAGTGATTTTTTTTCCCTGGGAAAAAAAAATTGCTGACCCGTGTGTTCGACATTTTGAGTGTTCGGGGATTGTAGCATTCACAATCGATTGTGCTTGCTTATATAATATAGACCCTTCCACAACAGGGAAGGCATCCTCCCCCTGGCTCTGACCTAGCCTCATTGTAGGAATGTTTGCATGTTTTGAAGATTCTACACTGTCATTTTTTCCAGTCCTGGCATCAGTGCACTTACCATGATTGGGCACTTTTTTATCCTGGGACTTGTGCACCCAGCTATCTTTTTTATTCTTTTACCTACTTCTCTCCATGATTTATGCTATATAAAATACAGTCTTTATATCAGTGTTGTCTTGGTGAGATTTTGTGAAAAACAGGTTCCACCTCATGAAGATACTCACCACGACTTGAGGATGAATCCAATTCCACCAATACTACACTCCTTTGGTTGCTGACTTATCTCTCCATTCGGTCCCCTGAGTTTTGAAGATGTCTGTCATGACTTCCCAAAGCTGGTTTCTCATATCTTCAGGCACTGGTGGTAGAGGCCAACATCACTGCCCTGATGGAACAACAGTATACAATAGGTCTGGCCTCTTATCATCATGGTCGACTCCTTCCTCTTTAGACTGCAAATTTTCTGGCAAGGATCAGATACATCTTCTCCAATGTCTATCATATATCAGTGGACTGTCATTTTTTCCAGCCTGTGTAACATATAATGAATACAAGCACTGGATAAATCTGTGTTGCATTTCATGATATTGTCACATGAGTATGCAGTAGAAATGAGTAATGTAACTCTACTCTCTATACTATCAGTCATACATGCACAGCACAGATAACATACAGTTCATACACAGCTGTGTAAAGATAGTGACACATATGTGAAAGAGCAATGTCCATATTCAGCAAATCCTGAATAGTACTGACAGTTAACAAGAATTACACTCTGTTGACAGACATTAGGTACCAGTACATGTCATGAGGGATTTGATGCATGGATTCCAAGGGAGCTGCTGTCATACAAAATTACATGATAGGACTCTGATACATTAGTGCAGTGAAACATCTACAGACACACAATCCATGAATGAGGAGTGGATATGTATGCAACAAAGGCATTACGTATATATACATGCATACAGATAGTCTGCCAGTATTGCATACAGGACACACCTGCAACCAGATATGTGTAATCTTATGTTATAAAGTGACATGGATGAAACATATCACATACACCCCATGAGGTCATCATAGATGTAGAGCATGCATATTAAATATTACATGAGTGTAGGTCTAGTAATGACACTCACATCATGTTAATATAACCTTACGAGTTGAAGTCAAGTATTAAGATGACACATAAGCGTAGAAACAGCCCAACAGACAAAAGACGGTTTCTACACTCCATATCCCAGAATTCAACGAAAACATTGGCCGATGATGTCATGAGGTCAGAGAGCATGGGAAAAAAAGTAAAGAGGCAAAGCATTACTGGGAAAGTTAAAAATCACAAAATACATCATATTTATGAAGAAATGGACTGTATTTTTACAGTTTGGGTTCTGTGTGATGCTGAAAATGTAAAAACATTGAAGGATTCGTTCAGGGTAATGTTAGTAACATTATTATTTAATTTAAAAAGCATTATGTCAGTGTGTGCTATATTTAGTTAAGGAATGTTATATATATGTCTCTAGTTTATTATAATGCCTGCCAAATATTAATTGATTAGTATTTAGTTTTATATTGTAGTATTAGTTAAATTTGTAACTAAGTATTAATTTAATTGTGTCTAAAATATAATGCTGCAGCTAAATAAGTGATCTGTATCTTATAGGGGTGAAGTATATAGTTATGTGTTCTATAAGCTTTATAAGTCTCAGGTATATGCAAATGATATTCAAAGCTCAGCTGATTACTTTGTTTGGGTCTATAAATGGTCTTTCTGTTTATTTTAGATGTGTGATTTTGATTTTCAATAATAGATTTTAAAATAATATTTATAGATATGCCATTACCCTCGGAATGCCAGATATAGTTACACTTGTCTGCTTACTGTCTGTGATAAGATATAGTATTATTGATTTATAGGGAGTTTATGTGTACAATCATAATAATATATAACAATCCAACCTTATGCACCTGTAAGCATAACTAATTCCATGTTATGATCTGCTAAAATTATATATATTAAGTATTTTAGAAAGTATGATTATTATACTCTTTTATTAACTATTCTAAGCATCTTTTTGCCTTTAAATGTACATTTTTGATTTATATGTTAGTATTAAATAGTTTTTGGAGTGGTATGAGGGTGTAGTTGTGAATGCTGGGTGACACTTGGACTATCGAGGTTAGTATTTATGTCTCCCTGTTGCATACCTGTAACATTTATTTTATACAAAAATGTTTAACAACGGTATATTTATATCTTTTACATTTGCGAATAAAATCATATCAGGGAGATGGCTGGTTAGGCACGGGTTATAAGGTTAGGAGCATGGATGTCAGAAAATCATTTTGAGTACAGTTTATTTTTTATGTGTTAGAAAAGGACCTATCATTATATGGACTGTTCCTGGTGAAACTAGTATCTCTGTTGGCCCTATTTTGTTTTTATTGTTATTTTTTGAACTTATAGTTAGATGATTAGGGTGAATTCTTGGAATGTAAATGATCTTCGGGACATAAAAAAAAAAAAAAGCTGGTTATGCACCTGATTTATCAAGACAAATCAAACATTATTTTTTACAAGAGACGCATATGACAAATGACCATTTGGACAATATTAAAAAAAAGAAATTGGATTAGATGGATTATATCAGCAGGGAGCAGCCTTGCATCAAAAGATACAGCTATTTTAATTAAAAAGTCCTTTCCTGGAGAAGTGCTTGATACTAAATTTGATTCAAATGGAAGATGGTGTTTATTCACTTGCTCATACCCACAAGTTAAGTACCCGATTTTGTTTTTGAATGTGTATAGTCCATGTTCAAACCAACATTTGTTCATCCAGGAAATACATAATCTGCTACTTCCATACCATGTTCATTTCTTCATTATTGGTGGCGACTGGAATGCTCGTATTCATCCATCAAATGAAAGCTCAAATAAGAACAGAAAACAGCTCACCCAAATAACTGCTTCTATTCAAGATTTGATGAATAGTTTTAATTTAGTTGACCCTTTTTTATTACCTGAGATTGACAGGGAGTCTAATAAATTCACTTTCTATTCGGCCTCACATAAGGTTTGGTCTAGGATTGATTATTACCTGATCTCAGATGCTTTTTCGACTAAAATTGCTAATAATCATGAGGCCATATCTATATCTGATCATTCGAATATATCACTTGGCATTAACCCTAACCAAAAATGCAATTATGGCAGTAAGATTTTCACTTGGTCACTAAATAGTAACATTCTGAAAAAAAAAATGATGTTTTGCAGGAGGTTAATGAATATCTGAAACACTTAGAAGCTGAATCACTGCTTTCTAATATCCCTTTAGATATACAATGGGCAGCGGCTAAAGCTGTCATTAGAGGAATACTTATCCAAAAAGCATCTTATTAAAAAAAGAAAGAGAGTCTGTACATTAATAACCTTACAAAAGAGTTTTAAAAAATTGACGCAGAACTGCAAAAAGATTTTTCCCCTGATTTGGAAATTAAACTTCATGGAATTCAGAAGGAAATATATTTCTTCCACCAACAAAACTACTCTTTGACTGAATTAAAGCTTCTACACAGATACTCAGAATGGGCTCAAACTCCATCCAAGACTCTAGCAAGACTAATAAATATCAAAGAAGGACCAAACTATATAAAGGACATAAAGTACAAAGGGAAAATCCTGTATAGAAATAATGACATTGGAAATTCATTTGTAGATATTTACATGGGAATCTACAATCCCAAAACTCAGTTCCAAAAAGAACAATGCATAGACTTCCTCAATAAGCTTAATGTCCCAAAACTATCTTCCACACAAATTACCCCGTTAAAAGCCCCTATAATACTAAATGAACTAACTGCAGCTATTGAAAAGCTGAAACCTAATAAGGCGCCAGGTCCTGATAGATTTACAGGTGAATTTTACAAAAAATTCTGCAGTAATCTTACAAAAATCTAACTTAGCATGTATAATCATATCATATCATATCAGAAGGGATTACAGATAAGTTTATGAATAATTCCAAAACTATTTTCATCCCAAAACCAACTGAAATCAAACCCTCTTAACTATAGGCCTATTGCCCTTATAAATATAGATATGAAAATTGTATCTACCATTTTTATAAATAAAATTCAGAAAGTGATAGCATCAATTATTTCTCAAGAGCAATTGGGTTTTATAAAGCAAAGACAACTTTGTGATAATACTCTCACTTTGCATACATTATTAATGTTCCTTGAAAAGGATAATCAACCAAGATACGCTTTAGCATTAGATGCAACTAAGGCCTTTGATAATGTGGATCTCAACTTCTTATATGTAACAATGGAATACTTTAATTTCCCGGATATGGTCATTAATATTATTAGGATGATGTATAAAAATGCCTCTACTTCCCTTTATATAAATAAAACATTATCAGATCCTATTAAAATTACAAATGGCACCAGACAGGGATGTCCGCTATCACCCTATCTTTTTAAGTTGTATCTTGAACCTTTTCTTATCTGGATCAAACAGATGACCTATCATCATATCCCAAAAATCTATAACATCGAAATAAAGTACTCAGCGTTTGCAGATGACCTTAACATTTACTTTGAGCTTCCTAACACAGACCTCCAGAAAATTCAAAACTCTATTGATCTCTTTTCTAAAGTTGCTAACTATAAGCTTAACCCCACCAAATCATCCTGTTTTCCTTTGAATCCTAAGAAGCGTTTAGAATACCACTCCCCCCTTTCTGACATACCTCTTAAATATTCAATAAAGTATCTGGGTATAAACTTCACGCACTCTCATCAAGAACTTATGAAAACTAATCTTTATAAAGTTTGGGATCAAATAATGATTTAACCAGATGGAAAATATTAACCTTTCACTGTTATCAAAACCTGCTATTATCAAGATGAATATTCTACCTAGAATTCTTTTCCATTTAAACTCTGTTTTTCTTAATATTCTAAAAAACTTCTTTCGTAAAATGGAGACCACAATTTCTAAATTCTTATAGTTCTCTAAATCAACCAGAATAGCATATAGGAAATTAACTATCCCAAAAGCTAATCATCAATTCGATCTCCCTAAAAAACAAAATGATCTCACATACTTATAAGCTTGTGTCGTCCATTATACATAGTCATTCACTTTTATTTTCCAGATACTGGGATTCAATACAGGATGGAATCTCTAGCTAATCTAAGTATAAAGCAATCAGAAATACACTAAACTTGACCCCCTTCAAAAATCTAATTTACACACAGCTAATGATAAATAATAACTCTTACTACACCCCAGTTGTTTTACAAAAATTTGGATGTAATAAAAACTTAACATGTCCTTTCTGCACTCTCCCTCATGTTGACATAATACACATGTTCTGGAGTTGTAAGACTATCTATAAACTCTGGTGCTCCCTCAGAATTCAATTAGAAAAAATGGGGTATGAGAAAACTACATTTTCTTGGCAAACTATGATCCTTAATATTGTTCCTATTCAAATCAAAGGTATTCGCCGTCAAGTTCTTGTCTCAGTTTGTGCTCTCCTTAAATATTTCATTACTAAAAAATTGGATCAACCATTCAGCAATTTCATGGGAAAACTTTAAGGATATGGCAATAAAATATATATAAGCACACAAAATGTGCACAAATCGCAAAAAGAAAAAGAATTATTTTAAAAAATATTGGGAAAAATCTCTTTGATCTAATCCGGAATAAGTAAAATCCAGCAAATTTTTTTCTTATACATTTGCATTCCAAGCTGGATCCTTTTTGTACTAGTTACGGTCCATAATTATTTGATAATGTAAACATTACACTTTACTAATTGTCTTATGTCATTTTATTCGGAGAGGTCCTCTGACATCCATGATGTAAATATATTGTAAATATGGTGTAAATAGGTTTTTAGGACATGTATAGTTTACTTTAGGTGGTGTACCCCCAAAATAGTTAATAGTTTATACTTTATATAATAGTATGTTATCTGATTAAAGTATCCTCCTCTTGTGAGGCCTGATTTCTATTTGTATTATGTTTTTCTGGGGCACCCTAGTGAATGTTTTACCCATTCAGGAGTAAGGTACTTGTTACAATAACTGCTTGTCTATAAATCAAAACTTGTTAACTGTGTGTATTAATTTAGAATGTAGTTTACTTTCTTTTTCTTGGTTTGATGTACCTTACAAGTTCCTTATCTTGTATTTGTTTTCATTTTTTTTTTTGTAAAAGTTTTAAAACTAATAAAAATATTTTTGAAAAAAAAAAGATGACACATAAGCAAAAAACATCAACAGTACTCAACAATGTGCACATATCACACGGTCATGTGCACACAGCTAGACCCTCAAACTGTCACAGCACCCCCCAGATGTAATCTAGTATAGCAAACAATGTGCAACAGTGAAAAGCAGCAATACATTTTGCTCACTTCACTAACGTGACTAGCAAATCTGTGAAGAGCATTGTGACATATGAGCATAAAATGTCAAGAACATTAAAAGTGTTACAATGAGTACCAGCAATTCTATGTCCATGTGAGAGTGTGACTGAATGATATGTACACTGCTTTATGTTCTGTGAAAATAATATATAGCAATATGTACACAGCATGTCTCAGCATGTGCAGACCTGAAAGTGTCATGCCAAACTGCAGAAGCATCCACAAAATAAAAAGATCTCACTTATCCTTACAGTGATCTTATGAGTGATTTAGTTTATAACAAATGAAATTTACTGTGTCTCTTATTAGTTTATATAGTTTATATATTCAAAAAATGAGTCACAGTTTATGTAAAGCCATGTACACACAAACACACACAAAATAAATTAATGGCAATGAATGGTCTAGTCTGTTCATAAACCCATAGGTCTCAACCACTTACCTCTAGAAGCATGGACAAATCCAGACATAATCAGGGATCCCTTTTAAACTTTTAAAATATAATCACTATCAACTAGAGAAATAAACAGAATAACAGAACATGAAATGACATGCATTTTACGATATAAACGAAGTCTGTAACTCTAACCATTGTTGTTATTTAAGTATACTGCATCATCTTTTCTCCTAAAACAACTACTTCTAGGAGGAATTAAGAGAAACAGCAATAATCATGAGCTAAACAATCTGGGACAGTTGAGAAATAGGCCTAAGCCAAGTAATTCTAAACTACAGCAAGCCCCTAACATTCACTTCAAAGATATACCTTGCATACATTTTAGTGTCAAAACTACATTTACAAGTGTCAGTATCAATGTTAGGAGTGTAACCAAACAAGAAGTACCCAACAACTTTTCAGTATAGGAACTAAGAAAGTAAACAGATGCATTTCTGCCTGTGTATCACTTACATACATATAAATTATACAGATGACAATGTGGGTGGGCCATAAAAAATAACAGCACTATAATATCATATTAACCTACATATAACAGCAAATGCAATTCAGGCCCACATATACATTTTACAACAAACAGTCAACATTTATATTGCTTGAAATATCTAAATAGCACTAAATTACATGTGATAATCATTTAGGTGTTTACAAAAAAGGAATTTTACATACGGTCAACATTACAAAGATTTAACACACGATCATTTGGACTACAAGGTATCTGTACAATGGTATACGGTTGATATGATATACCCAAGAACATAGGTAGGGTAATATATAGCATTATTGCTGTTACATGATGAGAGGACATACAGACAGGAATACATACCTACGTATACATTTGCATATAATGTGGGTACATGCTAAATTTTTTCTACATGCTTGGAAAAAAGGTGTAACACAGTTATGATTTATGCACCACTGAATTTATCAAAGGAAATACTATAGCCCCATACCTCTCAACTGTCCAGATTTTTGCAGAATGTCCAGACATTTTCTACATATTTTTCATCTGTTCATTATAAAATTTGAGGTTTTCTGCCAAATTACTGAAATAACTAAATAATGACATACATTTAAAGTTCAGATGGTCTTACATATTATCACAACCAGATATCCGCGCTTCTGAAGCACGTGATGTGTCATGGGAAACAGTTTTATTAAGGTGGAAAGGGGAGTGTAAGCAAGTAAGTACTACTGTGCCACAAATGGTATGAGGCAGATAGAGGACTAACTGTAAATGTTTCCATTCCTGCATGCCGTGTCTCAGTTCTGCTGTGAATTGCCAGTGCCCTCCACTGCACCACATGACACATCCTACCTTGCTGATTCCAAGTGAAGCAAAGGCAAGCAATTCAAGAATATTCCCTCCGAATGTTCATGGCCAGTATGATAGTTGTTTTGTATTCATCATAATGATGTTCAGCGGGTATGTAAGTGCTGTTTGGGTCCTCGGGAAAACGTGCAAGCTGTACATTTGTACATTGTTCTTCCTGTTTTCTACAGTTTCAGAAGGTAACACTGCCAATTAATTGTGCACTTATATTTTGCATTCCTTTGGACAATCAATCACAGTGCCCGAGTATGTGTGTGCGTGCGTGTGTGTGTGTGTGTGTGTGTGTGTGTGTGTGTGTGTGTGTGTGTGTGTGTGTGTGTGTGTGTGTCTGTCTCTGTGTGCTGGGGATGAAGTGACATGTCACATTGTGTGTGTGTGTGTGTGTGTGTGTGTGTGTGTGTGTGTGTGTGTGTGTGTGTGTGTGTGTGTGTGTGTGTGTGTGTGCTGCAGGGATGAAGTGACATGTCACATTGTTTAATCTTCAGATATACAATTGGGGGAGTAAAAAAATAGTCATCATTCTGCATGTAAGGAATCATGTTGTTACTGTCAGCAGCAACTGTTTATAAAAGGTTTCGCAACTTGGCTGGAAATTCAGGACATCAGGCAAAGCTTGAGAGGGAAGGGTGATTTAACATTAACAGCACAGGAATAAATGGTTATGTTTATAATGCATTGTATTTCACAGTGAAGGTGGTTTTAAGAAGAGTTATCAAGAACACCAGCAAAAGTTACTGTCGCTGTGGCTGTAAGTACTGTCAATGCACAAATGAGATAGCTCCACACATGCTGACAGTAAAGCGCACAAAGCCACAGTGATACGCTACCTTTCTCCATTATTCTTGACAACCCTTCTTAAAACAACCTTCACTGTGAAAGAAAAGACATTTTCTGACATTTCTACAACAGTAAAGGTCAGATTTCAATATCGGGAAGCAAGTGGTATTACCACTAAAATCTGGTTGCGATAATACTCAAGTACCATTCAGATTTTATAGCCTTCAGAAAATGCATGCTAACACAAAACCTGTTATTCTAGCAACTTTCGAAGTTTACAAGAGCAATATTTAAAATCTATATCAATTTTTGGGCCTTTGCTGCCCCATTATTTTAGACTTTGTCCAGATTTCTTGTGCTAAGAGTTTGAGAGGTATGTGTAGCCCTCACCTCACAGTTATCCTCCAAGCGATACAGCCATTTCACTATCATTGCTATATTCCTACTAATTTATTGTACCAGGCCAGTTAGGAAATAGGTTCATAGGTTCATAGGTTGGTACTAGGCTATCAGCCCTAGGGCCTATACAAGCCTAGCCATAACAATTCCATGGCTAGTTCTTCCCACACTATTTACTTCCCCGGACCCCTGTCTAGCAGGGCGACTGACGTGATCCCTGGGGTGAATTTCCTTTCTCCCATCCAATTGTCAAGGTTCCTTTTGAAGAGGGCCAAAGAGGCACTCTGCTTGACATGTATGGGCAATCTATTCCAGAGTCTGGGGAGTCTCTGGGTCAGGAACCTATCCCTCCAGCATGTTTTGTTTATTGTGATGACAAGGTTTAGATCCCTGGAGCATGTGGCTCTGAGGGATTGGGATTTCTTTAAGTGTAGCATGTCCAACAGCTCTGGGTTTGGCATGGCCTTGTATGTTAAGCAGAGATCACCTCTGAGTAGACGATATGCGTCAGAGTATAGCTGGAGTTTTTTAAGGCGGTCAGCGAAGGGCATCTGCTTTAGGCCTGTGATTCTTTTAGTGAGGTATTTCTGCGGCCTTTCCAGTTGTTGCAGATGTCTTGAGAGGTACATACCAAATGGGGCGTTGTATTCAATAATGGGTCTAATGAGGGATGAGTACAGTGGGACAATGACCTCCTTTTCTCTGGATGAAAAGCCCTTAGTGATGAGGCGTGCCACATAGAAGGATTTCCTGACTGTTGTGGTGATGTGGTTATCGAAGGTGAGACCACTATCCACCTGTGTCCCTAAGTCTCTTATCACACTTTTGGTGTTTAGTGTACTGCCACCTATATGGTAATTCACGGGTACATGTTTTTTTCCCAAAGGGGATAACTATACAATTCTTGGCATTGAGCTTGAGCCCATGGCTCTGGCACCAAGCATCTGTTTCTGTAAGGCCCTTTTGTAGAGTATCCACATCATTTGGGGATTCAATAATGGCTCCCAGTTTGCAGTCATCTGCGAACTTTGTTAGCCAGAGTCCCTTAGTGTTGGCCTGTACTTCAGAGAAGTAGATACCAAACAAGAGCGGTCCCAGGACTGAACCCTGAGGTACTCCACTTGTCACTTGTCTGGAGCTGGATTTGGAGTTGGCTACTTTTACAGTGTGGGTTCTATCAGTAATCCAGTTAGCAACCCATTGGGTGGCGTAGGGATTAATGCCCAGCATAGTAAGTTTATCTATGATTCCAGAGTGGGGGATGGTGTCAAAGGCTTTGGCAAGGTCTAGATAGGCTGTGTGGACCACCTTACCCTTGTCCATGGCTATGGAGAATGATTCTAAAAAGCCAATCAGGTTCAGGAGACAAGATTGGCCCTTCACGAACTCAAACTGGGTGTGGTCCAGTGTTTGAAGGTTGCCAATGTTTTTGTTTATAATTTCCATTATAATACGCTCCATGGTCTTGCAGATAAGGCTCATCAGACTGATGGGACAGTAGTTTCTGGGATCCAAGGTGGATCCCCCCTTGTGGAGTGGGATCACTGTAGTTCTGAGCCACTCAGTGGGCATGAAACCTGAGGTGAGGCTATGATTAAACATAACACTTAGGTGAGGTGCCAGTTCATATTGTAGTTCATGTAGTACACAGCCCAGGATGTCATCTGGTCCCATGGATGCTGTATTCTTAGCTTTGGAGAGTGCGTTTTTTACCTATGTGGCTGTTATTACCATAATTTGGCAATCTTCCAGTATTGAGATGGGCCATTTAGGGGGTGAGATGGGGGTGAAGTTGGCACTGAATTGATCTGCCAGGATATTGGCAATATCCTTGGGATCAGTATATTTAATGCCATTCTGTTTTAGCTCAGAGCAGATCTGAGCATTGCCATTTAGATTCTTGATGCAGTTATAGAATGCCTTGTGGTTGTCTTTGGAATCTTTGGCAATTTTATTTTTGTAACTAGCTTTGAAGGATTTTATGAGGGATCTCAGTTTCTTACTGAGGCTGGTAAGGAAGTTTTTTGCATCCTGGGATTTCCCTCTTTTCTGCAACAGTTTCTTCCTTTTGTTGTAAAATTTGTTTATGGCAGGGGACCACCAGATTGGCTTCCTTTTTTTGGATGAGAGCATCTTGGTTCTATTTGGGATGGCACGATTCATGCATGAGTGGATGCGCTCATACAGTGCCTTAGTGTAGGATTCAGCAGTTGAACTTTCAGTTCCCGTCTGTCTTGAGTAGCATGAAGTTGGCTTTGGAGAAGTTTTTTATGGACGTTTCCTTACTGGGGGGGGGGGGGTGAGATGTGGATGTTAAGGGTGATTAGCTTATGGTCAGACCTGACTAACGAGGGGGTGACCATAGGTGTGGAGCATTGATTTCCCATGTTTGGTAATGACCAGGTCTAGGCTATTGGAGCCCCTGGTGGGACTATGGATTAGTTGATCCAGGACGTTGGAATTTATGAATTCCAAGAACCGTTGGGCAAAGGTATTGGTACATGAGTAGTTTTCCCAGTTAATGGCAGAGTAGTTGAAATCACCCAGTATTAGGGTGTTTGGTTCTATCTTAGTATTTTCCAGTATGTTTAGAAAGGTGTAGTGAGAATCATGGGGTATGGTGGGGGATCTGTGGCAAGCTACAATTTGGATTGCAGTCTTACTTAGTGAAAAATGGTGTTTAACACATTTCTACAGGATATGATGTCCACAGTAGTAAATCTATGGTAACAATATTTATTTATTTATTTATTTTATTTATTTTACATTTGTTAACTGGGAAAGTCCGAGTGGATACATATCCATTTTCAGTGGAGGCCCGGGGAGAAAATCTCCACATTGAAATTAATTTACACTACAAATTGTGGTTACAGAGAAGTCTATAAACATTTAACAACATCAGTGACAGGTTATAGTCAAAATTGTGGTTACAGAAAAGTTTGCAAACATTTAACAACATCAGTGACAGGTAATAGTCAAGGTTACATGTAGTTAGAAATAATAATTTAGACAAAAGCTGTCATTGGTAGATGGATTAGGTATACAGAAATAACAATTACATGTCTGAGCAGTGAGTAATAAAGAGAATGGTTTTTGGATAGAAAGTAAGGATGATGGTTAATCGAATGGAGGTAGGTAAGAAGGAAGTCATTTAATGTGGGCAGAAAGGTAAGTTCTCTTCCTGATGGTGGGATAAAAGAGATCTAATGGTTGAGGGAATTGTGTGTTGTGAGGGTGGGGAGAGAAGATATAAGGGTATATCTTTATAATACATTACATATCTTTATAATACATTACAAAATTGTCTAAAATCAGCAGCTTTGTATATGTCCTTGTCATCGCTACACATAATATCAATATCAAAATGCTTTGCAGAGTAATGCAGCCCATAATGCCATTATACTTTGACTTTTCTAAAGTGACATGTAGTCAGATGCAGTTACCTTTGTCTAACCATTAACAATACTTAACTATGAAGTCAGACAGGCAGTCTTCATCCATATCGTGCCCATATTGAAATATGTTGGTGCTCTAACACACAAGCACCTATGACACCTGTCTGGAAACTCCCAGGTTGTGACCTAGATTTGAACCTGAACATTATTCATACTCCAGCATTAAATCTGAGAATGCTACCAATTGTAGTATGCATACTACAGTAGGAAAATACACAGATTAGAATTACTTATGTTTTTGGCATGTGTCAGAACATCCTGTGAGGATTAGAACATTACATATACACATAAAAGTGTTAGAAATACAGTCTTATACACACACGGACACACACACATACATACACACACACACACACACACACACACACACACACACACACACACACACACACTATCACTTTGACGACAGCTCTAATCTCCAAAAACGATATGGCCAAGACCATATCGCTGAAGATGTGAATTGCTGAAGATGTGAATTGCCGAAAAAGTGATAAAAACACAGAACAACTTACCATAGCTGCACCCTTCCACACCCCCTACAACTTAAATATACCAACTCCTCGATCACACTACAGTGGGGAAAATGGCAAATCCCAGGTTCCATACTGTATGGCGATCACAGTATACAATTGTCGGTAATTTGAATCTTCGGCGATATGGTCTCGGCCATATCATCTTCGGAGATTTGAACTTTTGACAATGTGATAGGGAGCCACACACACATATAGATATATATATATATATATATATATATAGATATATATATATATGTGTGTGTGTGTATATATAAATATATATACATACATATGGTAGTGGCAATAGTCACAGCAAAGAAATATCAACGTCTGTAATACTGACATATTAAAATCGACGAAGCATCAAGAGGCTTCTGAGCATGCTCTGAGGTTATTCCTCAAAGCATACAAATTATAAAACAGTGTCTCCGCCCCACACACACACACACACACACTCACCCTCTGCTAGTAATTTATTCCAACACCAAAATTACACAATCCTCGGATAAAAGGCAATTTCCTAACCCAGTGATTATGTGATCTCACACAATTGTTGATCATATGCTTTGTCAACCAAAGTGTGTCAACAAAACAGAGGTTGCTTAAAACTAAAATCGATTTTTGGCAGTGAACCTATATATACTCCAAAAGGACTATCAAAGCATGTTCAGCTGTTGATATTAAATAAATAAAATCCAAAACAAAAGCGACTGCTATACAAAAAGCAGATAAATACTCTGCATATGCATGGCTTCTACAGTTGTAGTTAAACCCACCCAAGAGTTTCTACTATTGTAGTTAAATCCAACCAGGATCTTTATTCTCTGATCTTTCAAACATAATTCCAGTTTCAAATCTAGGTCACAATCTTACAGTTTATAAACAGGTGTCGTACATCCTTGTTCGTCCAATAAAAACTCCATTAAATAACAAAGTTCGCAGACACATGATAAATCACATGACTAACGCTTCAACTTTTTCTTTCTTAAAAAAGCCTTGAAGTTTTTCTTTGTCATTTATTCCAGGACAGTAGTATGTATTCAGTTTTAATTACCAAGAATAGTCTTTCCAGTCTAATTTGTCCTCAGCATCAAATCTGTTGCTATAATTCTTATAAAAGCTTTTCTCATTACTGTAAACACTAGCATGCCTAGATAATGCATTTCTCATATCACCACTCTCTACTACATGCACATGCTCATGTATTCTGTGGTATAACTCCCTAGTGGTTTTCTCATTATAAAATACCTCACATTTTGTACAGCTTGCACCATAAACAACAACTCTTGATTTGCAGTTAAACCTACCCAGGACCTTTATTCTCCAATCTTTCAAACATAAATCCACACTTCCACTGTTAATATATTTACAGTAATTGCAATCAAGACATTTGAACATTGCCTGCGTTACAAAACTACTAATCACTGATATTCTGCTGAGTCCCTTTTGAAAACTATCTTATAAACTTGTTCTTTTTTCTTGATAAAAAGTGGTGCTTTTCCTGTCTTTTTATTGGTATCGGTAAAATCACTGAATATTTTCCAATTATCATCATTGACTTTTTTGATGCTAATATCATTAATCGAAGTCTTAAGAAACATATACTTTTCAACTATATTACTATCAGCGCCACTAAAATCTTCTGGAGCTGTATGTAGATGGCTTAAAATGTAAGCTTCTATCTGTCTTAACCTCTTCTAAAACTTCCTGCTCTAAACTTTTCAGGTAGCCTCTGTTACAAAAAAGTGCCCTTCACCCATTAATCTACTAACCCTAGCAAACTGCTCTTTAACTAAATTCCTTTTCAGGACTTTTGAATGCTCACTATCACAACTCAAATATGCAATGCTTTGGGCTTCTTTATATTTATTATTGTAGTATGACACTATATTGTACAGATGACTGCAATGAGACACAAATGCTCACAGTTACCCGAGGAGGCAAAAACATTCTGTGTTTATAACTATCTGTTCAAATGTTCCACAGCAGTTATATTGGTACTTTGGATAAGTCTAGATCCTATGCATACCAGTGTCATTGGCAAATATGTGAAGCATTCACTCTGGATATCACAAGGAAAAGGTTGCTGTAAACAATTATCTGTGTGAAATATCTGTGATTCCATACATATGATAAAACGTGAATTAAATTTACAATAAAGGGATATGTAGTACCACCTTGCTATGTCATCCAGTATCCTATGACTTCCAATATCTGACAAAGGCAAGTGTAACACAGCCATATTGTTGTCAAAAGGCAAAATACATGGCAATGCATGGTTTCTAACCAACAGTGTTAGCATCACACACAGCAAATGAGAATACGTCCATAGCATTTGCATCATGCCAATGATCCAAGCGAAATGATGACAAGTAAAATAAAGCACACATTCCACAGGCATAAATAACAGAAGTATGCTGATAGATTCTGATACTCACAATTACTAGCATAGAGTAGAATTGACCAAGCTCAAACCCAAGATTCTGTTGTCTTACACATCTAAAATATAATGACCGTACCTCTCAACTGTACAGATTTTTGCAGACTGTCCAGATTTTTGCCTCATATTTTTGGTCTGTTTCTCATAAAATTGTGGTTTTCTAGTAAATCACTGGCAAATCATTGAGGGTTGAAGTCTGAAAATAATGACAGTCATTTGAGTTTCACCCTTCAGAAAACTCACACTAATGCAAAACCTGCTGTTCTATCTACTTTCTAAGTTTGTAGGAGCAATATTTAAAAAGTGGACCTATTTTTGGGCCTTTGTTCCCCCCATTATTTATTGTTTTGTCCAGATTTCTTGCTCTAAGAGGTTGAGAGGTATGAATTAGTGACAAATACATTTATGTACATCATCCATAACAATGTCAAAAATATAGACATAGCACATTTACACTATGTATATGAGACGACACCAAATATTAACAAGAATCTTTGTGAGCCAACTACTTAACAACAGTGGTTAAGGCTGCAATTAAAAACAAATAAATGTGATTGTCTTTTCTAGATTCACCATACTTGGTTTAAAGCTGCAGAAAGTACACCAGCAGTGGAAGGCTATAGTACCTTCCACACATTTAGACCATCAGCAGCACAAAGAGGGGTTTAAAGTAGGGCTGCCTTGATCTGCATTAGCAGCAAATGCGACTCCAGGTTGGTTAAACAGGATGATGCCCTGGAGTTTATCCATGTTTAAGCCTTCATAGACAAGGTTCCTTACCATGTTCTCACTAACTACAGGTTACGCTCTATAACCCATGAAGTTCACAGCTCTTACCTGGACCTGCTAGAGATGCTCCCTATACAACCAGATGCGCTAATCATGGGAGACTTTAACTACCCCTCCATAGACTGGGAAACATGCACTGCCTCTAACTCACAGGCACAATGTTTCCTGGACATTATCACTGGAACCACCCAGACCAGATAGCATGCACTCCAGCCAGAGGAGGAAAATTATTGGACCTAATACTTACCAACATGAGAAAGTGTTGGACCCCCCCCCGCCCACACACACATGTCAAGTTCTCATGGATGAAGTTGGACCACAAAGCTGTCTTCCTCAAAATAAAAATCAACCCAGTAATCCCAACTAAACTCATAACATTTAGGAACTATTTTAAAGCAAACTGCATCCAATTAACTGACAGTTTGTCAAATTTATCGACTCCCCAAACCCTTACAATACAGCTCCCTATGCAGAATTATTTACAGAAACTGTATACAGACAAGTAAATGGTTGCAATGAGGCTGCCGTACCTACCAGAAGTAAGCCCAGATCTAACACCAAAAACAATCCCCACTGGTAAAATACGTAACAGAATATATAACAAAAGAAAAAAAATCATTGCAAAAATCATAAAGAGCAACTTTTATAAGACAAGAGCTCTCTGATTCAACTAAACAAAAAAAAAAAACTAAGAAGTCTAATACAGCCCAACAAGGCCAATTACAAGGCCAGAATAGCCTCCTAGGTTAAGGACAATCACAAGGGCTTCTTCAGCTATGTCAGGAACCTAAAAGGTAACACTTATCAGTGTACAGAACTAGTGGTAAATGGCACAAACTTCACTGATCAAGGTGACATAGTGAATCTAATTACTGATATATTTAGATCTAACTTCACCTCCCCATCCCCACTACCCCCTGTAAAATTTGTTCTAGCACAACCCCCCCCCCCCCCAACTATCAACAGGAGGCATATCCTGGTGGCACTCACTAAGGTCAAAACACTATTTTAATGGGCCCCAACAATATTCCCGGTTGTGTCATACATTGCCTAAAACATGACCAAGCAGGACCACTGAGGCACTCATCCACTACAACCACAAAACTGGTTACATGATAGGTGAATGGAGAGCCACAGTGGTCATCCATCTTCATAAGGGTGGACCATCAACCAAACCCAGGAACTACCGACCTATCAGTTTGACAAATCTGATATGCAAAGTCATTGAATGAATTATTATGGAAATGGTCAACAAGGACATTCACAGACACTGACAACCTACAGACAATGGACACTGCATACCGCCTACCTTGACTTGCACAAGGTATTTGATACAATACTCCACTCAGCTATTGTTGACAAACTCTCAGAACTAGGCATAAATCTCTGTATAACTTGGTGGATTGCAGGCTGACTCACAGATAAGACCCAAGAAGTCAGGATAGGTGAGACAACCTTCACCAGGAGACCTGTCACCATCAAAGTACGCCAGGGCTGCATGTTGGGCCTGCTCCTGTTTAGCATTTACTTCTCATAAGTGAAGACTAATGCCAAAGGCCCCTGGCTTACCAAGTTCACAGAAAAATTGGGAGTTATCATAGATTCTCCCCATGACAGTAACATCCTACAAGACAGTCTAACACAAACCAATAACTGGTGTCAAAGCCACAGATTAAAACTCAACACAGAGAAATGCATTACAGTGTTCTTTGGGAAATCATCCACCCAATTATTACTCCATTGATAAAACATTCTTAAGAGTTGACCTAATAGACGGAGATCTCAGAACATATGTAGTCAGCAATCTGGCCTTCGACCAGAATGTAGCTAAGTTAGTAAGAAAATCATTCTCTGTCACCCAATTCATAAGCATGGGAGGTTGATGTAATGGTTAATGTGTTTACCTCACAAACACAAGGTAAACAGTTTGATTCTCACAAAAGGAAAATCAGCTAGGCTTAAAATAGCTCACAGTGGCAGCTAGCCTAGTATTTGCCTATGAACTATGAACTTGAGGCATCCAGGTCCAAGGAAGTAATAGTACCATTCTAATCAGCCCTTATCAGACCCATCATTGACTACAATGCCGCCTTTGGCATGTACCTAACTGGGCACTAGTAACAGTTAGAACACCCTCAAAGGATCCTCACCAGGAGAATCCATTGTATGAATACCCTGTCCCACATAGATCGCCTTAAAGTTCTCTCTCCATATAAAGTCTCCTACACATTACTGAGAGGCGATATATACCTAGCATGTAAGGCATTCTCTAATGCAGCTCTGTTGACTCTTGCATAACCAGAAGACAAACAGCACAAAAAACACTAGATCAAAGGACTAGAACTTTGTCTGCAACTTAAATAGAACCTGCTGGAGACAGCAATATGTGTCTCAAAGGATCCCAGTGCTATGTAATAAGCTCCACATCTATGCGAAGCAGAGTTCATCCCTCATCCTATTCAAAAAACATATCTCGATCAATGGATGGGAAATCGCAAATTCATTCCTGGTCTGGCATCCATGTCTCTAATCGAGAGAGATTAATAGAAAGTAAATTAACCTCCAGCTAACATACCTCACTTCTGAATGCCCATGACTTTTTTTACTTTTTAAGTTTTTATGGTTACATTCAGGCCAATAAAGTCAAACCCCACTAGATGTGGACATGCATGTTTTGGACTTTTTTTTTAACTCATAAGCACAGCATAATTGGATGGTTTTGCTATACTTCAGAAATACAGGGTCTTTAAACTCAGCTGATGCCCAAAAAATTAAGGTACCTGCATAATATCCCAACTAACATCCAAACCAAAGGATAAAATGGTCACATACATATCCACATCTAGTGGGGTTTGGCTTTATTGGCTTGAATTAACTGTGTGTGTGTGTGTGTGTGTGTGTGTGTGTGTGTGTGTGTGTGTGTGTGTGTGTGTGTGTGTGTGTGTGTGTGTGTGTGTGTGTGTGTGTGTGTGTGTGTGTGTGTGCAGGGATTATGGGTCATACTCCTGACATATAGTCATGCGTGCATGTGTGTGTGTAATTTAAGATGCGCATTAGGGTTAGGGGGCAGGGATTATGGGTCATACTCCTGACATACAGTCTGTGTATTGTAGATGGATCGTTTATGTTCCAGAAAAAAGAACCTCTCCCCAAGGAAAATTGGCATTGTACTTGACAAGCTATGTCAGCATAGTAGCCATCTTCATGTAACTATGTGATATAGTATAGGGGATTTGAGCGTGAGATGACATTGCCATTATGGTCAGTGCTCAAGGCAGAGAGAACAGGACACAGCGAGAATGATGATGCAGGTGTTCAGATATGGTCCTCTGGGCAGCTAAATGAGTAAGATGCTACAGGACAGAAGGAGATGCCTACTATTTCTGTAACAGATGACACAGAACTGTTTCTTTCATCATACCACTACCCGTAGCATGACAGGCACATTCCAGGTGGTGGCATTGATAATGGTATACCCAGACTCTGTGGTTTGTCCCTTATTAAACAACAAGCAATTGGAGAGACCACAAAGGTTCCTCCCAAAGAAAATTCAAGGTCTTCAGCATCTGTCCTATGAGGATGGTCTGAAATCATTGCCACTTTATTCTGTTTAATACAGACTACACAGAGGCAATCTCTGCCTTGCATATAAGGCAATCTTGGACCCTGCTTTATTGGAAATGCTGCTTATTCGTAAGTGAAATGGTACACGGGTTACTTGCTCTAAAGGCCTTAACCTGGTATGTGACATTAATAGGACCTGCTGGAGGAACAGAATTGTTTCCCAGAAGTTACCACACCTTTGGAACAGACTCCCACTTCATGTCAAGCAGAGCACCTCATTGGCCCTCTTCATACACAATCTGGACGATTGGATGGGTAACCATAAACTCACCCTGGGGGCTCCATCTGTGTCCCTCTTGGACAGGGGCAATAGGTGCTGGTCATGGAAATAAGGCTAAAAATTTTGCTAGGCTTGAAAGGGCCCTTAGGGTCATTAGCCTAGTAACCTCCTATGATCCTATAAACATAGCACTGTAGGTATTAGAGATTATTTGTGTCACACAGATTCACCTGCTGCACATTTTTCTGTCTTCCATGGCCCAACAACATAATTGCACAGCAGCAGTGTCTTTTGAGAATGACACTGTAGGTACATGTAGTCCTCTAAATCACAGAAGTATGCTGCTATGAATGTTGTGCTACCTTAATGATCAAATGTCCTCTGATACAGGAACACCATATAGTTTCCACCTACAGCCTTCACAACTAGGTATTAGAAGGATTACTTTAAGGTTGATTAGAAAGCTGTGTATTCTATTTACATACACTTCTTTGCGTATGAATAATATGGAATTGTATTTTTGTCTTTTTGCTTATAGCCCCCCACTACACATTTCCTTCCTGAACTCATCATTTGATTGTGACACAGGATGTGATGTAATGTGGTACAGAGATGTAGCACAGTAAATGACACACAGGACACTGCACTTTGGTTGACTTTGTCCCACCAAGATGGCAATAGTCCTGTAGCCCAGGATATTAACTCTAATAGGGAGGAAAATGTACCTGGACAGTCTGCTGGTAGTGGAGAATCAGCTGCTGGTCATGACTACTACACTGGGAAACTCTCCCATATCTGACAATGGTGGTGAGACAGCTGTAAAATGGGCAACTCACATCCGCAGGGCAGCACATGATCAGGTGGTGGTGATGTGCGAGCATGTCTGAAGGTATACACCTTCTACTACAGGCACACAACTAGTCTCAGCACTATCATAACATTGAATTATTTGCACTTGCTCATGAAACTGACCATGTGGTGTACCAGATCTTTGATTTATATGAAGGTTAGCACTGGCTGCAAATTGAGACAGTGCGGCATCAATTGAACACTCAGTAGTGAAGATTGTCTCACCTTGTGCTTGAATAATGCCACACTAGTACCTGGGCTATATGTGTCCTGACCCGTTGGATCAGCATGCCACCATGTGAGAGAGGGAGACCACCTCTTACATGCCCTACTCATGGCTGAAATATATCCATACTGCCTGTGCTGCAATATGCATGTACAGTGATTGTGGGTTGCTGTGCTGAGATCCTAAATGGCATAATTTCAAACATTATTGCACATGCCCTTAGTGTGTCCCAACCTATATATGGTGTGAACACCAGATCGGTGATACAACACAATGGGCATGGGTTTCTTCATGTAGTAGGGGTAGCCAGGACAATGGAATGAGCCATTGGTATGGGCGACCTCATCTACACTAGTGTTACCTTGGCAGTTATCCCAGTGAGTATCCTATTGTGTCACCCTGAACCTTTGGCAAGGATGACTGCTGTGCTGAACACAACACACTGTGCATAAGAGTGGCCTTTCTCACGTCTGATGCCACACCAGTAGTAGTAGTAGTACTTTTGTGTGATTTTTATGTCATCATGACAATGTATTATACACTTCCTGTATATGTGTTCATGTGTGCAACATCTCAAGTTAACCTGACTTGTCAGTGTAAGTAGCACATCATTCTTCTGTAGAGAGCATTTACTGGTTATTACGTTTAACAGGTTGTCAGTAATGCATTTTCCTATGAATACACCCATGCTACTGTAATTTATTTTTGTATATCATTAATAATACACATTTCACTATTGTTTGCCATTACTGGTTACACAGTTATATATATATTGTAATGGATAACTGTATTCCCCATGGCAGGTTGTTCAGTAGGTATTGCCTCTGAATACTCTGCACAATGACATGAAACATGCATGTCACAGTGTAACAGCACATACTTCTGCTCTTTACAGTCCCACTCCCAGTGACAACACATGCATATACTATTCATTACATGTACCTACATGCATATTGCCCTGACATTTTTTTCAAGATCAAATTTGCATTGTTTTTCTACACTGCAATTATATGTGCATTTGTGCTGTCAAGTGTTCTACAGTTGTGTCACTGACAGCCAGTTATACTCTTACTTTGTATGTAAAAGTACTCCTGCCTTGGATGCAGTGTACATCCCTTCTCATAGTTGTTCCATGTATGACACGTCTAGCCCGGTATCTGCACATTTCCAATTTTTCCTTGGCACAGCATTCAACATGCATTTTTGCATCAAGTCAAGCAAGCCATACTGGTAATGTATCTTGGGAGTTATGTATGTCTAACATACTTTCATTCTGGCCCATTAGCCACATGTGTGGTGTAGTACTTGCACCTCATATACACACACACACACACACACACACACACACACACACACACACACACACACACACACACACACACACATACTACAGTCCACATTTATCATGAATATTATGCTATTATTTCTTGCACTGGCTTTGACCACATGTGGGACATAGACATACAAGTATGTCCACGGTAGTTGATGTACCTATATTACATTCCTCACTCAATGCACTTCCTTACAGGCATTCTCATCAATGTTGTGTAAGTATTGAAAATGGTGTGTATATACTGCTGCAAGACACAACTTATATACTTGTATATGATGTGTGATGGTCCCTATGGATAGATCACAGAAGGATTACTGTGGCTATCGCATGTGGTGTTGATATACAGTCACCAATGGGGTGATATCAGATGTTTATCTGTGTACGTGTGTATTCCTGGCATGTCATGATTAAAAGTTCTGAGCCAGACGTTGCCTTGTTGCCAAAGACAGCATAAGCATATACGGCCACAGCCTTCATCCCCCATACATGGATGATTTGTCCCTTTTGTCCTCCTGATCATCTTGTGAAGTTTGTGATAGCTTCTCTTCAAATTTCTGTGGTTCGTGAGGCAGATCACTCAAACCCAACACTTTCAGGCCACCATGCTTGGATGTAATCACATTGTGCAACATGGCACACAGTGTGACCATTTGTGTATCTGTTTTGATACAGTACCATATCTTCCTCATCATCTTTAAATTTCCCATGTGACATCTTGTGCACCAGTACTATAGCTCCTTATTTCTCTCATGTCTAGTTTCCAGTGTGTATAAATCCAACTCAGTAGTTTGTGGTTTAAACTCCTTCCTTCTATTCCCCTTAGTGACCTTTGTTGCCTTCCTCTGGATTTTCCCAATTGCTTCACATCCTTTTTCCCTACAAGTTCACCAGATCTGCAAACAGATTTCAGATGTAGTCTTACCAGCATGCTACAATGCAGGAACATAGCCACCTTGTGCCCCCTGACATCTATGTCCCACAATATACAACTTAAGTCTTTGCTGGCTTTTCCTGCTGCCATTCTGTTTGTTCCAGAAGATCCAAGTACATATAGTGGTTATTCCAAGGGCTTTTTCAGACACTAGATGGTCAAGCTTAGTGCCCTCTAGCCTACATGTGTCCTTTGGGTTGTTGTGCCCAAAATGCAAAACCTAGATTTTTACTCTTCTCTGCACTGGACTTCAATTGGCATTTGTAAAGGGCTCAGAAGTTCCTTTTCAGGCTTTTTTTATTCATGACTGTGGTTCCAATCTTTATGTCATTTGCAGATAGGTTCAGTTACCCAAATCAGCAAATGTAAAGTGAATATATTGAAGAGAGTGGACCCTAGCAGTGATTCTCATGGCACATCAGTGATCATTTCTATTGTCTTTTGTAGAATTACAATTGACCTCCCAGACCATGAGTCACTCTTTAAATTCTCCTTTTAGCCATTTCCTAAGCCAGTTTTTAACATATTCTGCCCTTTCAGCCTCTGTTGACTTAGTAAGCAGTCTTTGACATGGTACCAAGTCAAAGGATTTACTGAAATCCAGACAGACCACATCAAATGGCATTCTTTCATCCAGCAATAATGACATTGAATCATTTGACTGTAGGAGGCCAATCACTTTGGCATGGATGCCACTCTCATTTCAGCTTAACGGTATGTTATTTAGAAAGACTTTAGGCTTTTATCACAAGATCTTCTTTCTCATGTTCTGTTCTTCTGTGATTAATTAGTCTGTGGTTATGTGGGCTGGACCTCCTATCCACTTGTATAGGGGGGTGGCTAAAGTTGTTTCCTAGTCATCTGATATGTCTCTGCATTTCTACTGGCAAGAAAGCAATTTAGATCTACATTAATTGTTCTGCCTCAGCAGTTGCTATTTTAAGTACTCTGACTGATATGCTGTGCTCTTGTTTAATTCATTCAATTCATTATCTAACTCCCATTACCCACTGTGTCCAGTCCTGTTTTCTCTCCCTCATTACAGTACCCTTCCCTCTTTTTCTTTTATAAATACTGAGATAAAGAACTTGTTTAGTATTTCGTTGTTGTCAGCCATTCCAGATTAACTTTCATAGGCCTGTGTTCTTCTTCCTGTCTGAAATGTATTTGAAAATTTCTCACCCTCCCTACTTCAGCCTGACAGGCTAGTTTCCAAAAATTAACACTGACCTCCATCATTTATTTAGCTCTCATCTTCTTCTTCTTTATGCATTCCTGTTTCTATGCCCCTTGGCCATATCAGCAGGGAGGGGGACTATGATAGTGACAGAAGAAAAAAGTAGTAATGTTTGATTTTTGGCAGTAAATTGGTATTGGTAAGAAAAGGGGCTTACTTTGACATGTGTTTATAACCCCTAAGATGAAGATGCTTGAGCTGGGAAGGATTTGGAGAAAAAGGCAATAACAAGGTACTTCAACTATGGGTCATGACTTGAATCTAATTTGTGATAGTGAGGATTTATTGGGGAACCTAGAAGGTTTGTTATAACTTGAGTAGGTAGATCTTTAAACATTACACAAAAATATTTGGTAAGCAGAGTATTATTTCAGCAAAAGGAGATGAAATAGAATGTATGTATTACTCCCCACAATACAGCAAATGGGTAAGAACAGAATCTATATATCATAAGAGCATGTTGATTTGACTGGAAGTGTTGAGAGTCATTCAATGACTGTCTCCGACTACGTCCTTTTGAAGATTATGATACAGATGAAGGTAAATAAAGTAAAGTAAAGGCCATTGAAGGCATATTGCTGAGACACTCATTTCAAAATAAGAAAGCCTTTTTAACTATTTTGGTGAACCCAATGGTGTAAATTTCTAATAAAGTAAAGGTAATTTCATACATGCTTACTGATAAAGACATTGTTCCCCAAATTATTCTAATTCTTAATAAATATCAATAATAATGCAATGAAGAATAAATCATATTTGTCACAAATTTATAAAATTATTAAGTTAAATTTCACATATTTAGAAAACTCCTATTGGAACTACTCCTCAAAAAGTAATAATGAAGACTTCTCTGAATAATCCTGGATTCGCTCCTGTACATTCAGGACACAGGGCAACAAGTGCCCTTCATCACTCGTTGTTTCTGTAGCAAGTACAAGTTTTACGGGATTGGGTTGCTAGCCCAATGTCCAAACGTCCTCAGAGGGTGCACCACACACTTGCATGCACACATTCACACCTAGGGCCAATTTAGAGTGTCCAATCCACCTACTGTGTGTCTTTGGAATGTGGGAGGAAACCAGAGCACTCAGAGGAAACTCACAGGAATGCAGGGAGGACATGCAGACTCTACACAGAAGGCATCCCAGATGAAAATTGAACTGGAGAACCTCTTGCTGAGAGGTGACAGCATTAACTGCTACACCACTGCCCTGTCCTCTCTGAAGAATACAAGAAATTAATATTAAAATCTACAGATAAAACTATGTCTTCATTATACTGGAAATGTTTTCACTTGGAAATTTTTACATAGAGCTTTTGTCACTCCTAACAAAATTACAATCATGTATAAATCAAATAGAAGTAAATGCTGGAGATGTGATTCTGAAATAATAGCTAATTGAGTGTATATGATATATGAATGTGAAGTCATCTCCCCTTTTTAGAAAGAAATGAATAACTTTAATCAAGCTCTATGGTCAGATATATGTAATATTTCTAAATCTTTAGTTTTCTTTAATGCTTTGATTCCCAAGATAATTCCAAAAACCCAAGTGTCTCTTCTGTGGTCTATTCCCACTATAGCTAGAAAAGTAATTACTAAAAATTGGAAAAGTAATGTTACCCCCTCTAGTTTTAAATTTACTAATATGGCAAAAATTGTTTGCAGTAGTGAATTGCATACACATTCATATAAATCCTGGCTTAAACTTAAAGACTTGCTTGAAAAATATTAATTGTTGTTGATGTATAACATCGATGTATTGATCAGCTGTGGACCTATGTAAATAGTTATTTGTTTATTTTATAATTGATTTATTTATTGTTTTAAAACCAATTAAAACAATTTAAAAAAAGAAGGTGAGAAGACTGGTTAATGATTAAATAATGAGAACTGTTAGAGCAGGTAGAAAATGCCCCTGAATGGAGTAGCTAGCACTTGGTTCAAGTTGAAAACAGATTTCAAACATATAATAGAAATTATGGAGAAGGATATATGGGAGAAAAGAAATATGATATATTTAGAAGTGCTGACAAAGGTTAAATTGCTGTAGAATAAACAGGGAAATCACTCAAAACAGGAGCAGAAGCAATTACAGAGTGCTGGCTAAAATAGAAGAACATTTAGGTAATGCAGACAAGCTTTAGACATTTGTTATTAAGCAGATATTTTGATAATAATCCCAGAGCACAGAGATTATTAACATAATGATTAAGGCAAAAGAAAGCAGGAAGAGTGGTTGAAAATTTAGGGACCTTATGACAAAATGAATAACTAGAGGTGCTGAGGAGATAATGGAAATATTTTGGACATTTTAAGGGCATTTATACAAGAATGTAGATCTCAGGATAAAGTGCCATCCAAATTATTAATTGAAGTTTTAGATTTGCCAATCTTAGAGAAAGAATAGAACTTTGACAGCTAGGATAGATAAAAAATGTAGAGTCAATCCACATGGAAATCTTTGGGTACAGATGATATTCATATGAAAGTGTGGAAGTTTTGAGAAAAGAAATTGTTAGACTTGGAAGACATTGTCTAATAAAGTATTGAAAGGGCGAGAAGTACCAGCATCAAAGAGGAATGCAGTGGTATCAGTACTGCCAAAAGAGGGAAAAGACCCCAAAGACATGGCATCATATACACCCATTTCTATGTCAAATCATGATTATAAAGGGTTAATATTCTAGCTGACTAGAAGAATTGCAAAGTGCTAGCAAAATTGATGGATTAATGTGTTTTTTTGAAGGGACACAAATTTCTGGCAATGTTAATGCAATAATGACGATTCAGAGGAAATTGGTACAGAAAAAATACTATTATTGTTTTAAACCTGAATGCAAATAAAGCATTTACCAGAATATGTTAGGATTTTATGTGTAGTGCAATGGATTTTCCACTAAAATAATAGAGTTAATAAGTCAAATATATGAAGGATCAGAGGCAAGAATAAATGTTGGAGAGGGTACTACTAGGTAAAATTAGTCTAAGCAAGGAAATCAGGCAGTTACTCCCTCTTTATGATTTATTATTTGTCTTACATTGGCACTTTTAGCAAGAAAAATAAGGAGTCACAAATTCAGGGATATAACTGGTATAGCCCAATCCTGGTGTAGCTTCCAGTAGAACCAAGAATAGATGCTGTCATCAAATAATGGATAATTAGCAGGGCATATATAATTTGGTTTGATAGCTAAAAGACTCAATAAGAAGAGCTAACACAATAGGCAAACAAATTACAGTAGAGAGTCAATTATCTGAACTAATCCAGGGGACGGAATATACTAGATATTGTTTGTGTTCCCAAAGAAATTACTGTAATTTCAAGTCAAGTTTTACCACCATTGATGTGCAGTGATCATGGGGTCATACAGGTTAATTTGTTACTAGATAATTCTGCCAAACTGAAATCTAAGCCAATGCACAGAAGGTTAATTACAGATTATAGGGAAGCAAAACAGTTATCATATAAAACTAACTGGATTGAGGTGTTCAGTGGAAAAACTGCAGATAGAATGTGGAAAGTTTTGAAAGAGAAATTGTTTGAGTGCAAAAAGTAAAAAAAAATGTTTAACATCAGGATCTAGGCACGCAACATCAGGAGGGTATATTTCCATAAGAACAAGATACCTGATTAAGGTGAGAGACAAAAATATAAGAAATGGAAGAGAGGGCAAACTACAACTTTGAAAACTGAAATAAATGAGTTGGACAAACAGATTAAGCATAGTGTTAGACAAGATCAAGAAAAATTTGAAGAAAATTTATATAAAGGTAATGAGCATAATAGGAAACCTTTTCATAGATACATAAGATGTGGAAGGAGTAAAGATACACAAATTGATAAACTGTGTGCAGATTCTAAAATCTATTCTCAGACACAACAGATTATAAATATATTTACAAAATATTATGCAAAACAGTTTGGCTCCACATAAGGGGTGGTAAGTTGTCCTAGTGACATCCAGGTAACCCCAGATACTGGAATCAAATTAGATTATATTGAAAAAGAACTGTGCAAACTGGATCCAAACAAAGCATAGGGAGGAGACAGAATAAGTAACAATGACCTGAGAACATTTAAGCAAGAACTTACGCTGCCATTACATCTATTATTCACTAGGTCATATAAATATAGGGAGATTCCTCAAGATTGGAGACATCTACTTATTAAACCTGTCTTTAAGGGAAAGGGGAGTAGGACAAACCTAGAGTCATATAGACCCTTAAGTCTACTTTCATGTTGTGGAAAAATAATGGAGGAGGTAATACTGGAAAAGTTATTGTCAGAACTGGATAGGTTGGGACTTGAATCCATATATCAGCATGCATATGTTGAAAATAGATCTATTACCACCTGTAACATGATGTTCTATAACAATATAATAACAGCTATGAATGAAAAATTGTGCTGTGATGTGATTTATATAGATTTAACTTCAGCATTTTACAGGGTCATGCACAAAACACTGGTCAAAAAATTTGTACAACTAGGGATTGATGTACTGTTGATATGATGGATAGCTGCATGGCTTACAAATAGGACATGGCAAGTATCACACACCAACTGGACAGGTGAAATCCTTGGTTACAGTCAAGGTGTCCCACAGGGCTCTGTACTAGGCCCTTACTTGTTTAGATTGTATCTTTCAGACGTTACTTTTTCATCTGAGGTGTTCTACAGTGTATATGAGACAACCTGAAATTGGGTAAACTGATTACATGTGTTAAAGATAAGGCATGTCTGCAAAATCATTTGACTAAATTGACCATTTGGGCACAGGAGAATAATATGTTGATAAATACATCAAAAACTAAGCATATGAGATTTGGGAGACATAAACTGAAAGGTGAATATTTAATACAGCACACAGTGACTGAAACTGTAGACTCATTTAAGGACCTGGGTATATGGGTAGATTCAGCTATGAGTTTTTCTAATCATATCAACCAATTGGCTAATGATAGTTATAGAATTATAGGTTGTCTAAAAAGATTTATAAAGTCTAGGAAATTAAACATAATGAAGTCATTGTTTGTTAGTTACATTAGACCCAAACTTGAGTATGGAATAACAATATGGAAACCCTATGTGAAAACAAGCATGAGTAAACTGGAAAGAGTACAGCAGAAATATACTAAGGGCATCCATGGATGTGAAAATCTAAGTTATTATGAAAGACTAAAATATCTGAACTTGTACAGTGTCTCTTACAGATATTTAAGAGGAGATTTTATTCAGTATATAGGGCATTTAGGGACAACTACCTCTGGGAATGTTTGGGGTTATCAAAAAGTACTAGAGAATTGTCAGATAACCTGTGTAGAAGATTCTATAGGAATGATAAGTGTACTAATTGGTTCTCTGACAGAGTAGCTGATGCTTGGAACAGACTACCAAATTACATTAAAGCAAGTACTAGTTTAGATATTTTTAAAAACAGCCTGGACATTTATTATGGGAACAAGTGTTTTGGCATATTGGCAAGCTAGAAGGGCTTTAATGCCCGTGCTTGAAACATTTGTATGTATGTATGTAATTGGGACCTAGGGTAGTTCAGATAATCAAATTGTTCGGATAATCAAATATATAATTAACCAAATAAAAATCTTCTAAAACCTTGTGTTTTTCTGTAGGCAGGAATATACTTTTCAACCATTCAGCAATTCCAGTGGACAATAAAGAATATTTTTCACACACAAACTGGCTACAAGCTCAAAAAACATGCTCAAGCAAATACATAGTATGTTTACATGATTTTTCCTACCCAAAAACTTTTGAAAGGTTGGTTCGGATAATTGACGCTTCAGATAATCGACATTCAGATAATCGACTCTCTACTGTAGAAAGGAAAAATAGGAAGAGCGTTATCAGGCATCTAGGTATATGACAAAGTCCAGACGATTCAAGATATTTGCATAAAATGTTTATATATATCGAGCACACTTCAATGGATATTATACCAATTGTGGAGTAGGTGTTAGAGATATGGAGGAAAAGAGAGAGGCAATTCGGAACACTTATTTTGGGAACATAAAGAGATGATTGATTTTAAAGACACCTTACGGAATGCTTTGGTACAAATGCTGGGGGAGCAAATTGCAGTAAGTAAGTAAGTTGATGATGTTTTTGAGTTAATGTTTAGGGTTAGTAATGCCAAGACATAATAAGGCCTTACTATATTTGCTGCTGTTGGCAACCAAAAAAAGCAACAATGAGAAATTGAAATGGAGTTGAGATCTTTAAAGGAGGGAGAAAGTAAAGTGCATAAAAATAAATGACATATTTGGGATCAATAAGTTTAAAATAGTGGGCAAGAAGGTGTATGATGTGGGAGAGTTGGTAGGTACTGAAAAATATGAAGAAATATGAAGGCATTGTGTAATGACTAATACTGAAGTTATGGTTAAAACAACAAATAATAACAAAGCGCGGTCAAGCACCAAAAGAACTCAGGCAAAAATAGTTGAAGTTAACGTAAATTTAATAATAGCGTTTTCACTCCTCTCATAGAAGAGCTTCTTCAGACAAGAATAAAAAGCGCCAAGCGCTACTTTTTAAAAAGGCAACAAGTGATGATTTTGATGTCACTTCCTTGAGCTGGTTACTTACGGAACACTAATATATACAATAAATAGCATGGATCTACATGTCTTAAACAATACCACACCACAGTAACACCACTAGGTGTACCCTAAGGGTTATAATACATAAAAAATATATAAAAAATATAAAAATCATTAAATTTTTATAACAAATACATATATACCCTAAACTAAAGGGGTGATAAATGGTGAATACAATGCATAAAAGAGAATAATTAGTACTTGTATTATTAAAACAAAATGTTTCAATAAAAATAATGAGGTGTTAACCCTCACAAATTGGCAATTCAGTTTCTTAGATAACTATTATATTTCAAAATTACAGAAATATTACAACACTCATTTAACCCAGGAGGGGAAAAAGCGTTTAATAGCAGCTGCCATTCAAGTTCTTTTAATTCAAGCATTAGAGACTGTGGGCCCCCCCTAATGCCAACTTTAACCAAATCAATGCCCATAAAACAAAAACTGTGTCCAATATTGTCTAAAATATGTTTTGAAAGTGCATTGTCAGTTTTTTTATTTTTTATAGCGTAATTATGTTGGTAAACTATCTTCGATCCGTTTTACCAACATAAAACGCAGCACAACAGTTACATTGTGCTGTGTAAACAATAGATTTGGTTTCGCACCCAATCTTATGTTTAATGTAATATTTCTCGTCTCTGACAACAAAGGAGTTCCCTGTTTTTAGTAACTTACACCAGTTACAAAAACCACATGTAAAACAGCCGGTTTGTCTCACTGGAAAATTAGTAGAATCACTTGTCTGTAATAACTCTTTTAGGTTTTTACCTCTCCTAAACACAAAATGGGGAAATAACCCCAAGATATCCAAAAGATAGGCATTATTCACTATAAAATGCCAGTTTTTCTTAACAATTGAACACATGCTGTCAATATGTTTATTATGTGTAAGGATAAGGCTGGTCTTAAAATCATGAGTTATACTGACAGTGACCAAATTGTTGTTACAATTATCTGTTACAAGTGGATTAAATCTACCACTAGGTGTAGTTATTCCCTGGTTTTCAACAATCAAAGGGTCACTTACTTCAGTATGAAAGAGTAGTGGTTTATAAAACCCTGACATCCTTTTGAGTGATACTTCATTAATTAGACTGTCTATGAGTACACAGGGGTAACCCCTACTCAAGAACATTTCTTTTAGGTTGGAACACTCTACTTCAAAGGCTGTGTCTGTGTTACACATGCGTGTAGCTCTAACTAACTGACCCTTGACAATGGATTTTTTCTGTTTCCAAGGGTGGTTACTGGAGTAATGTAAGAAAGCATTACAATATGTGTGCTTTCTAAAAATACTTGAAAGTAACCGCTCATTGTCAAGGTCTTTGATGAGCTTCACATCCAAATAATCAATCTCAGAGGCAGAGAAATGGTGGGTGAATGAAAGAAAGTGGCAGGAGTTATTCATTTTTTCAATTAATTTAGAAACACATTCTTCATCTCCTTGTACGAGCATAAAGACGTCATCTAAAAAACGCGTATAAAATTTATTTATCTCTTTAAACAAATTATCTTTAAACAAAAAAGTCTTTTCCCAATAGGCAACCACTAAGTTGGATACGCTTCCCCCACATGGAGAACCCATGGCAATGCCTTTTTTTTGAAGGTAATAGTTATTATTGAATATGAAAAAGTTTGACGTTAAGATAATATTTAATAAGATGGTGACAACGTCAATTTCATCTTTAGGAGCACCCAGATCTAGTAACATCAATTCAACCCATTCAATGGCCTCACAGTGTGGTATGCAAGTGTATAACTCAACTACATCTATAGTTAAGAAATTATTTGAAGGGTGAAAAGGAATATTATTTATGGACTTTAAAAAAGACCATGAATCTTTACAGATCTGGGGTAACAGCTTAAGGTGTTTATTTAATATATAATCAACGACCTTAGCACAAGGGTATGTAATACAACATCTGCCATCCACTAGATATAGGGGGATCCACCAAACATTTATGTATTTTGGGGATTCCAAACATTACTGGCACTCTAGGGAAAGAAATGTTGATAAAGTCGAAGGTTTCGATGTCTATCCTACCTTCTATAAATAAATCTCTAAGATACCCTTTAATTCGCTTGTATTCCCCAGACATCTCATTAAGAGATGAGATTTCATATGCTGGTGTATTGAGTACTTTAAGCATCTTAAGGTTGTACTCATCTTTGTCAAAGATGACCAACCCCCCACCCTTATCAGGTTTAATCACCCTAATCGGAGCATTCCTAAGGTTTTCCAAGCTAATCTTTTGTTTGTGTGAGATGTTATTCCTAGTGTCAGACCATCTAATTTTTTCAAATAAGTGTCTGAAATCAATTTCACAGGCATATTCAAATGTCTGTAAAATAGGGTGAAGGGGGGGGTTGAAAGTACTCAGCATTTTAAAGGGGTGCTGGTCTGTATTAGAATCACCTTTAAACAACACTTTAAGATTTAACTTACGAACAAAACCTTTTAAGTCTATCAAAACTCTAGGCAGGCTAATCTTCTGGTCAGGAACAAAGGATAGCCCAAAAGCCAGTAGTTCAATTAGATCTTGATCAATACTGACTTCGGAGAAATTGTAGATGGTAAAATCACCTTTCTGATTTTTCAAGATGGCCGGTTTACCAGATGGGAAAGCAACAAGTTCATCTCTTAGTTGTTCTACTTGTTTTTCCTCTGGTTTTTTCTCCATCCTAAAAAAGGCTTGTTCTGATTTTTATAATTGGGGGGATGCCCATTTTTATTGTAGTTAGATTTTATCCTGTTACTTCTTCTTGGTTGTTGTGTTGATGGACCTTCGTCACCGTCATCATTTTCAAACTCGTTCTCATCAAGTGGGGGAAGTACCTCTCTGTCAGTGTTGTTGCTAATGAGCCCTTCTTTATTCAATGGCCCATTAAGTTTCTTGACTAAATTTGGGAACGCCATGTCAGAGGCATATGCCTGGCGGTCTCTAAAAAGTTTTTTAGTTTTGTTGGTTTTTAATTTCGTCAAGAGAGAGTCAATACTGTCAAAAATCCTGTGGTAGTCATATTTATAACGGGAAAAGTTAAGGTCAACATTGATTTTATTATCAAGGGCGTTAGTTTCAGACAGTAAAACTTCAATGTGTTTTTCATAGTGCTTAACCATAACGCCCATTAAGTCCAATCCTTGTTGGTTTAAGACACTATTGAGATCTTCAATAAACACAGAATCTGAAAATAATCCAGTAGGAGTGAAAGAACTCCTTAAACCTTTAGGCACAATCTTTTCTCTTATACATTGTTTAAAATAGGAGACTTCCAATTGAAGTTTCCTAATTTTTAGCATGTTACTGTCTAAAAGTTTTAGATTAATGGCAATATTTTCATCAGAATTACCTGGTGTGCTAGCTCTCGAAGCCGGCAGTCCCATTGAACAGAACGCAAACACTTCCGTGTTGTTTGCCCATTCAGAAAATAAGCCCAGGGGCAGCACGATTGTCACTCAAGGTAATATTCCTGTTACCAGCATCCAAATCAGTCCCGTTTTGGCAGTTGACCACATCCCTTTGATTTATTGTAGCAGGCATAAGGGAACCATTAAATGGTTCAGCAGTATAAGAAGTTGAAACAGGGCTTGTGGTTCTCGGTCGTTGTCCGGGTTCTATCGATGCAGAAGAACCTCCAGTTAGCCTCACCGCATTATGGTTTGTACAAAAAGCAGTAGTGTTCCGTAAATTTAAACCACCGGTAGACTCGATCCTGTCTAGCCGTGTGTTAAGAGAATTGAGCCGTTGGGTGAGCAAAACCAACAGCTCACTAACATTAGTATCCTCACGAACAGGTGGAACATCCAAAGACGGAGGATTTTCAGTTCCAAACAAAACCGGAGTTCTAGGGCTTGACATAGCGCAAACAAACAGACTGTTGAAAGCAACGGTTAAAACAACAAATAATAACAAAGCGCGGTCAAGCACCAAAAGAACTCAGGCAAAAATAGTTGAAGTTAACGTAAATTTAATAATAGCGTTTTCACTCCTCTCATAGAAGAGCTACATAAGAACATAAATGTTTGGTGGATCCCCCTATGCGTGCTCTAGTGGATGGCAGATGTTGTATTACATACCCTTGTGCTAAGGTCGTTGATTATATATTAAATAAACACCTTAAGCTGTTACCCCAGATCTGTAAAGATTCATGGTCTTTTTTAAAGTCCATAAATAATATTCCTTTTCACCCTTCAAATAATTTCTTAACTATAGATGTAGTTGAGTTATACACTTGCATACCACACTGTGAGGCCATTGAATGGGTTGAATTGATGTTACTAGATCTGGGTGCTCCTAAAGACGAAATTGACGTTGTCACCATCTT
Source organism: Protopterus annectens (assembly GCF_019279795.1). Classification (NCBI taxonomy): domain Eukaryota; kingdom Metazoa; phylum Chordata; order Ceratodontiformes; family Protopteridae; genus Protopterus; species Protopterus annectens. Next base: position 755,738,562 of record NC_056728.1, on the reverse strand, counting down.
ATTAAATATCATCTTAACGTCAAACTTTTTCATATTCAATAATAATTATTACCTTCAAAAAAAAGGCATTGCCATGGGTTCTCCATGTGGGGGAAGCGTATCCAACTTAGTGGTTGCCTATTGGGAAAAGACTTTTTTGTTTAAAGACAATTTGTTTAAAGAGATAAATAAATTTTATTTTTAGATGACGTCTTTATGCTAAGGAGATGAAGAATGTGTTTCTAAATTAATTGAAAAAATGAATAACTCCTGCCACTTTCTTTCATTCACCCACCATTTCTCTGCCTCTGAGATTGATTATTTGGATGTGAAGCTCATCAAAGACCTTGACAATGAGCGGTTACTTTCAAGTATTTTTAGAAAGCACACATATTGTAATGCTTTCTTACATTACTCCAGTAACCACCCTTGGAAACAGAAAAAATCCATTGTCAAGGGTCAGTTAGTTAGAGCTCACAGCCTTTGAAGTAGAGTGTTCCAACCTAAAAGAAATGTTCTTGAGTAGGGGTTACCCCTGTGTACTCATAGACAGTCTAATTAATGAAGTATCACTCAAAAGGATGTCAGGGTTTTATAAACCACTACTCTTTCATACTGAAGTAAGTGACCCTTTGATTGTTGAAAACCAGGGAATAACTACACCTAGTGGTAGATTTAATCCACTTGTAACAGATAATTGTAACAACAATTTGGTCACTGTCAGTATAACTCATGATTTTAAGACCAGCCTTATCCTTACACATAATAAACATATTGACAGCATGTGTTCAATTGTTAAGAAAAACTGGCATTTTATAGTGAATAATGCCTATCTTTTGGATATCTTGGGGTTATTTCCCCATTTTGTGTTTAGGAGAGGTAAAAACCTAAAAGAGTTATTACAGACAAGTGATTCTACTAATTTTCCAGTGAGACAAACCGGCTGTTTTACATGTGGTTTTTGTAACTGGTGTAAGTTACTAAAAACAGGGAACTCCTTTGTTGTCAGAGACGAGAAATATTACATTAAACATAAGATTGGGTGTGAAACCAAATCTATTGTTTACATAGCACAATGTAACTGTTGTGCTGCGTTTTATGTTGGTAAAACGGATCGAAAGATGTTTACCAACATAATTACGCTATAAAAAATAAAAAAACTGACAATGCACTTTCAAAACATATTTTAGACAATATTGGACACAGTTTTTGTTTTATGGGCATTGATTTGGTTAAAGTTGGCATTAGGGGGGGCCCACAGTCTCTAATGCTTGAATTAAAAGAACTTGAATGGCAGCTGCTATTAAACGCTTTTTCCCCTCCTGGGTTAAATGAGTGTTGTAATATTTCTGTAATTTTGAAATATAATAGTTATCTAAGAAACTGAATTGCCAATTTGTGAGGGTTAACACCTCATTATTTTTATTGAAACATTTGTTTTAATAATACAAGCACTAATTATTCTCTTTTATGCATTGTATTCACCATTTATCACCCCTTTAGTTTAGGGTATATATGTATTTGTTATAAAAATTTAATGATTTTTATATTTTTTATATATTTTTTATGTATTATAACCCTTAGGGTACATCTAGTGGTGTTACTGTGGTGTGGTATTGTTTAAGACATGTAGATCCATGCTATTTATTGTATATATTAGTGTTCCGTAAGTAACCAGCTCAAGGAAGTGACATCAAAATCATCACTTGTTGCCTTTTTTTATTCTTGTCTGAAGAAGCTCTTCTATGAGAGGAGTGAAAACGCTATTATTAAATTTACGTTAACTTCAACTATTTTTGCCTGAGTTCTTTTGGTGCTTGACCGCGCTTTGTTATTATAATACTGAAGTTATGAAAATGTATAATGCATGAAGTTAACAATAGAAAATGTTCCTGAAATTTTTATTATTAAGGTATTGCAAACTCATGTGGTGCTGCAAGTTAAAGTGTGATGAATACATTTGTTAAAAAATGGCAGAACTCAGAAATAAGTTGTGCTTACTTTCACAGATTCTCTTGATGGTATCTAAACCTTTCTTTCAAATGGTACTTTCTGGTTTGTGTGTCTTGTCGAGTTGCAAACACAATACAATCAGCAGATTATTCTTTAGCCGTAAATTAATACTGCAATCCAAATTTTTGAAAAGATGGGAATCATTTAGTTCCTCAGGTCAATCGGTTTCTGTCATCTGTAGTATTTTCTGGCTCCGGGAAGGGAAAGAAGGCAGCTGTAAATAATATCATACAGTAAAAGAGCTGTGAATTTCTATATATTCAATAGGCTTAAAATCCCTGTAGGTATGACAGAAACAAAAAAAATTGTGTTTGCCATAACAATAAATTTGAAATTTTAGGTCCATCCTTATGAACTCCTAGGACTAAGGTCATAGGCAATACAGCCACTCAAAATATAAAACTTTCCCAGAATGCAAAGTACCTGTTCCCTATCTCCTAATGTTCACCATGTATATTTCCCTCTCATAATCTGTATTACATTTGCTAAGAGGCATAATATATGACACACTAAAGCTACTTTGCTAAGGCAGGGGAAGATCATCAAACCCAGTGTCAAGAGTGGACCGACTTTTCCAGAGCTAATGCTGAAGATGATATTACCACATAAGGGGTGAAAAGTTTAAAATTTAGTACAATGTTTTGTTTTTTTAGTAGTAATCATTTTCAATTTGTTTGTAGATTAGTTTTCTGGTTATGTTTTTATATCGGGTAAGAGCAGTCTACCTTAGGTAACTCCAAGGAGACAATCCCAAGTTCTTTGTACTGTTTGGTCTCCTTATAAGAACATGCTGTTGATAATGGCAACCACAAAGGAAGACATGGATCTGAATATTAGATCCAGCCTGAAATGCTTTGCAAAGGTGGTAACAAATACTATATAGTTGCTGCACAAATTCTGTCAAAAGCTGCATTAAAAAAAAAATCTTTATCTATAGTACTAAAGGACCGAGTCAGTGATTTGAGGCAATGGCTTATTCTACATAAGACAGCAAAATGTAATAATGTAATACATTTAGAAAGTTATCTTGCAATGATAATTTTAGACACATTATGACTTTTTTTAAGAAAAATGTGCATTTGCTTGTAGACTAAGTTCTATCCACACAGTACTTTAACTTGCAGTGAACATACATGCATACAGTGCCATAAGCATTTCCCAGAATCTGAATAAGAAGCAAAATTATAAGCAGGTGAATGTCATGATTTAGACTCAACTCTTGCAATTTTAGGCATAAAGGTAGTTTAGTTCTAAAGAGCATAAAGCACTGAAATCATCAATCGGATGGAATAACCATCAAGAAAGAATCTTCTAAGTAAATGACTTTGTGTGTTGAATTGACAAGCTAGAAAGGAGACGGTCAACATTTTCAGAAGAAAGTGCAATAACCACAGGAGTACTGGATCTCAAGATAAAGAACTTAAAAGAAACCTTAGAGGAAGACCTTGCATACTTTTAAAGAGTTAATGAATTTAAATCTTGACCTTGATGAAAGATAGAAATGACAGCTAATTTTTTTTTAAAAGAAGAATAACAGAGCCTGATTTTAATAACAGAAATGGGAGCAGCAAAGGCATCTAATTCCTTAGTTATATCCCAAAGAGAATAAAATATGTACAGTTGCACATATGTTTTCCTAATCTTGGCCTTTTGAAATGACATGGCTTTAGCCACATCAGAAAAGGAAGGATTAATAGCAACTAACTGGTAGTGATAAACTATGAGGTGGGACACAGGGAGAAGATATGTGTATGAGACCTGCCTGAGGTCTCTGTTACACTTGGAACATAGACTGCACTGTTGCATTTCTCCTTGGTGCCCTAAACTCTTGTCACATTATATCATTGATACTAGAGGCAAACATGCTAAATATATAAAAATGATGTAATTTTTTTAATTTTAAGGCACCCGACATCCAATCCCATCCTCTCAAGCTTAACAAGAAGCCAGTAAATAAACATGAAAAAAGAGATGAACCCCTGTGAAAACATAAGATCTTGTCTGTCCAATCCCTAAAAAAAAATGAAAACCTCAAAACCTATGAAAAGCATGCTGCTTTAATAGCTAATTACCAAGATAGTGCATTTTTATATATTTTCCTCTTGAAAGCCATGAGATGCTCAGAGTTGATGGTTGGCAGTCAGAAAGGGGACAGGGATCAGACATAGAAAGTAATGCTCTCTTGTTTTCCTGGGTAAAGAGTTGCATGAACACACTGTAGAACAAATAAAGGCAGGAAGTAAATGATATTGACAAGCCTGTAAAAAAGGTCTTTGCCATGGCATGCATAGTATGAGCTTGGGTATATCCTTGCTTTATTTACATGTAACAACTGCTCTGATTTTTGCAGCTGTATCATATGAAAAATATGAACAACGGTGACAATCCCAGTGTTCTAATGTTACTGTAAATGTAGCATTAAACCGCAGTACTGAAAGACATTAATAGGGCATGGAATGACTAAAATTACTAAGACTCTATAAAACTCCTTAACATGACATGAAACAGTTAAAACTAATAAGAATCTACAACTCGAAATGTGATAAAGCATAGTGATTGTTTCACGAGATAATTCTGTGAACTGTTGTGTAAAAGTTCTCATTACACTTATCTGGAATGATGACATCCCGCATTCACTGTGCTCTGTATTCTGACATATTCAATGCCCCATCCTTGCAATTCAAGCTTAAATGACCAGTCTGTCAGTGGAGTATACTGTTGCAGTGAATATTTCAGTTTAGAAGAATAAATGTTTTGACAACAGCTTCTGTACTGAATAGCTCTGCAGCCTACTGAAATTTCAGAATGAAGAGTGGACCCACTGTTACTTTAAGAACTGAAACCTGAAACACCTTAGTCAGGATGAGCAAGTCTAGTCACCAGAAAGAGCTGAATAACAGAAAGCAATCCACAATGAAAAGAGAATGGACAGAACAGAATGACTGCATGGGTCTAAAAGGGTTGATATTTCTGAGTCAGTTCTTTGTACACTAATCTCCACAGTATGTATTACACAGTGCCACAGTGCTAGGTATATGCTAGAACTCCCTTTATTTTGAACTGCTTAATTTCTTCATGTGTGTGTGTGTGTGTGTGTGTGTGTGTGTGTGTGTGTGTGTGTATCCCCCATACAAATCTGCCGGTGCACACAACTCTTCACAGTGTTTGGACCAAACCAATACAAATCCAACACAGTCCAGCACTCAAAATGTTGATCGTTGCTTTCTGTATTATGTTATGGAGTTTGTTCTGCAGTAAAAGCAGTTGAGAATATTATTTATATGTATTTGGCTCATTTTCTTATCCTGGTTCACAATTTAAGGGTGAAGTAAAGGATCTATTTCAACATTTTGAGGGCTGGACTGTGTTGGATTTGTTTTATATATATATATATATATATATATATATATATATATATATATATATATATATATGTGTGTGTGTGTGTGTGTGTGTGTGGGTGCGTGTGTGTGTGTGTGTGTGTGTGAGTGTATGTATCTACTTACCTACCTATTTCTATATAGGTGTGTGTGTGTGTGTGTGTGTGTGTGTGTGTGTGTGTGTGTGTATACACGTGCGCACATGAGTGCATGTGTCTTCTATCTATATGTGTGTGTGTGTCTGTCTGTTTTTCTGACACTGACTTCTGTCAGAAAAGGTAACCAGTGCATGACACCCCCATGTCTGACCATTATTCATTAGATGAACTATAGGTCCTACTAAATAAATAGCTGACCCAAAATAGTCCACCCCATGTGCATGAAA